>NW_010397062.1:32684-36126 GCF_000710305.1 Buceros rhinoceros silvestris | reverse complement strand
CCCTCCATTGCCTAAATTTGAATGTTTAATGTTGGCTTTTGGGCACAAGTGTGCTGTGCCCAAGCTACAGACCAGCTCCTCAATTAAGAGATGCATATTTAGTATTTATACCATTATTTTCCTAACTTTTTTTTTCCTCCCCAGGGATGCTCCGCAGAGTCTATAGTTCACTGGCAACCCCAGTGACAGCCCCTGGCTTCCGCCTTCGGAAGGTGAACTCTCCTGGTGGCCATTTTCGGTGGGAAAACATGATTACTCTTTATTAATTGAAGTTCAGTATTCCTGCTTGCAGCCGCTCTGGCATTAAAGTGAGGCGTTCAGCATTTAACACGACGAATGCAGACACACGAGGCGAAATGCACTGTGTAACATCTTTATGGCAACGTAACGAGGCACCCAGAATATTTTCAGCGGTGAGTCAGGCTGGGGTCCCCCCTCTGCCAGGCAGCGGGTCTTCTTGGGTCACAGCCAAGACACATCCACGGAGCCTCGGCGTTCGCAGGGGAAGGGGCCTGGGGAACTGAAGATGCCCCGGCCTCCTTGCTGGCAGGTATCGCTCTTGCCAAGACTGGCCTTGGCCACGCTTGGTGGCTGCAGCTGCCTCAGTGCAGATCTGGTGGGTAAATAGAGGCTGTGATTGCTTCGGAGCTGCTTTCTTCAGCATCAGCCTCAGATAAACACAGCGCAAGAGAAAATCCGTTCAGAGTGAGTTTTGTCAGCTTCAGAAGAGATTCATTCCTGGTGTTGTCAGTCACAGGAGACTGATGGCTGAGATTGCTGAGGAAAGCGAGGCCGGTGGGCATGGAGGCAGATACTGTTCCTGGGACTCGGGGTTTAAAGGCGAGTTCTAATCTGGAATGTGGATTTGTACAAATTCCCTTGCCCCTTCCAGCGTCTCACTCCAAAGTCCTGGTTCCCGTGGGCACACTCAGCCTCCTGAGCTCCCTCTGCATTTTTGGGCTGTCTGATCAACGCAGAAATCTGCTCCCCACGTGCCCTGTGTGCTGGGTGCCAGCTGAGGGGTAAACAAGAGACCTGGGCTCCTCCTTGACCCTGCTCTCTGTCTGTGGCGTGTCCTCACCCGTGGATGGATGCAGGAAACCTCTTGCTAACACCTTCACTTGCAGTAATCCATTGCACTATCTGTGTGAGTTCTGGGTATGGTTCATGGTAAATGAGGTGACAAAGCCAAGACCTGAGCTCTGGGCATCTTTATGGCTTTAATAAAAGGCTGTAGAAGGTATTTAAATACCCTCCTGAGAACCACTGAAAGAGCTTCATTCCCACAAAGCAAAGTCCAAGGCCACAATTCCATATTTCATGCTACGGAGTACAACTGGTTGTGTTTGTGCTGCAGGGAGGTTAGCAGAGCACTGGCTGACCTTCCTGAGTACTTTCCCGAGCCTCAATGACAAACCTGAGAGTTTCTCCCCGGGGGACTGAACTTATTTTCGGTTGTTCCAAAATTGTGTCCTGAAATTTGGAGTGGCCTGTCCCTAGAAAGCTGACGGGTTACAAGCTTTGCTCCTGGCAAAACCTCTGACGTGCCCGTTGGGAACGCCTCTGCCTATCTGCAGTGATAAAGCACACTGGCCCCGCGGAACGATGAGGACAGCTTTCCGTCTTTGCCCTCCCTTGGCCGCTTTGGCCGCCTCACTGCTGCAAAGGTTCCTGACCCGCACCCATGCCTGCCCCCTCCTCCCGCACCGCCTCCCCTCCCACCCAGCAAGTGTCTCTTGCCTCTAACATATGGCCCGAGCGTGTTCTCTGCAATGCCGACACTTCAGCTTCTTCACTTCAGCAGCCGCAATAACTGTTGAATGCGAAATCTGTCATTTAACGTGGCCCTTTGCAGTCACTGAAGAGAAGTAATTACAACGGCCTTAATTGGCTGACTGCAGAGCCACTGCCCGCGCGGTAATAAATAGTGCATGCTTAGGAGCTGGATGAGGTGGAACCACCCAGGCTTTCTCCTCCTCTTCTTCCAGCAGGCCTGACTCCAGCTCGCTAAGGAGGCTGACAAGGATGTCGGGCTGCTGCCATGAGGGTCCAGCCCTCGTACGGGTCAGCTGAAGCCCCAGAGGCTTCTCCTGAAACTCTTCCAAGAGATCCCGGCAGGGCGGGATCTCGGCAGCCCTCGTGCCGCCCGCTCCTGCCCGGGTCCCCTGCCTTCCCCTTCTCCCGCTGCTGCCAGGCTGGAGCACGTTTTTTTTCATTAGCGGTGATGCAGGCAGAGCGGGGCCAATTACTCACTCCTTTACGCTTGCTGGAAAACCCACCCAGGACTGGTAATAGCCATTAAGTGAGGGTGCAGCTTTAACTACGTGCCATTACATTAAGTTTCAAGTTGATATATGGCCAGAGCAAATTGAATTCCTGCTGCTATCCCGTCTGACATTTGTTACATTACAATGCCTGCTCTTTTGTTTTTGAGTCAATAGCTGCTGCTTTCGAGAAATATGGATTATTAGAATTTATAGCCCGTCCTACGCGTCTTTTCAAACACTCATATCCTTTTATCATTTCGTTTTGTTGTTATTCTGCCCAGCACAGTTTGTATTTCTTCAGGTTTTAGCACCTGGGACTCTTGATACTTGTGCTAAATCAATACCCTTTGTCCTCATTGCTTTAATATACACGACCATTTGTGTGATGCATGAATTGCGGTGGGTTTTCTGCCCGCGATAGTCATTTACTCCTCCTGCATCCCTTCCCCTGTCTGCGTGCGGGTCGTGCTTTGCAGTAAATATCATGTATCTGCATTAAAATTCCTTTATATGATCATTTCCAGGCACCGGGCTGCTCAGGGGAAGGGGAGTTTGCTGGGTCCTCAGCAGGAGGGTGTCACAGGTCTGACAGTACTCCAGTGCCTCTTGGAAGGGCTGGTTGCTGAGTTCAAACAAATCCACCTCTTGCTCTTATGCTGGATCCACGTCTTCAAAATTTGTGCCTTAATGCAACCACACCTTTCCATAAGGCAGGTGAGAAGAGTCTTAAGAGTGATAAAAGGGTAAAAAACGCCTTTGGACTTTTATTCAGATGTTCTCAGGTCAGTAGCAACGAAGTTGTCACTCATAGGTTGGCAGTTCTGGAGACCTGCGGGACAGGAGCCCTCCGATAGCTGTCCCACAGACGGTTGTGTGTGACTGGAGCGGAGACACTCAGGACTTGGGTCCAACCTTCCCGCTCGGGGTGGATTTACAGCGAGAGCAGGGCGCAGCCCGTGCTGTCACCGTGCATCTGCTCTGCCTCTCTGTGCTTCTGGGGCGTTCCCAAAGCTGCTGTTCTCCTCCGTTTTACGTGTGGTGGGCAGCGGAGCAGGCCACAAGGTACACGGGAGATGCTGGGGTTTGCCTCATCCGCTGACGCCTTTGGGCTCTTCCCGCCGTTCCCTGCTGGCTGTGGGAGGACAGGGTGGGCAAGGCCAGGGAGGCTGGGGGTT
>NW_010397062.1:31288-32504 GCF_000710305.1 Buceros rhinoceros silvestris | reverse complement strand
CCCGCCGTTCCCTGCTGGCTGTGGGAGGCCAGGGTGCGCAAGGCCAGCGAGGCTGTGGGTTCCCTCTGGGGGTTACAGTCCTTTGGCAAGTCAGGGAGTGCAGGAAGGAGACAAGAAAGATGAAGATGTAAAAGATGCGGTCAGAGAAAGGGAAGGCTCAGCTTGACCAGTCTGCATTTCCCGTGCAAGAAGGAGAACTTGGCCCATCTTCCAGGCATTCTTCTTTTCCTCTGCTCCACACACGGGCTGCACATCCACCCATTCATCCCTTGGTCCCTCCTGATCCTCACCAGCCCCATGGCCATCCCATGAGCTGCCCTTGACTCGAGCTGCCCAGCTTCACGCTGCAGTGTTCCCAGCCCCTCTGCTGCTCCCGCTCGCTGGTGCCAGCCCGCCCCGGCGCTGCCGGCTCCGCTCTCCTCCCTGCTGCCCTGGCTGCCCAGCTCCCGTGCAGAGCACTGCCAAGCACCTGCACCCGCCTTCGCGCTCGAGAGGTGACAATCGAACTAAGTGCAATTTCCGAGAGTGATGAGCGTGATTTTGAACGTCTCATTGAAACGCAGGGCAAATCCTTCTTCCCCAAAGGGAGATGCGTTAAACACTGCTTCAGAATTAATCTGCCGAGCATGAATCTCCCTCACCACGGAGGGAGAGGCACCGCGGCATCCTCCTTTGTCTCCGTGTTCGAGGCAGTCTCCTGGTTTATCTCTGCCACTGCTGCTCTTCAGGGCTCCCCCTCCCCACCCTGCCTGTGAAAAATGAGATGCCAGCTCCCCTCAGGATGTGGATATTCCTGATAATACTTTTTTATTTACATTTTCCATGTAAATAAATGGGAGTGGTTTACCTATCAGAGTCATTAACTGAAGTAGAGACCGGAAGCAGCAGAGCAAGGGGTAACCAGATCCTCTGCTGGACTGACCCCACGCTGTCACACCCTGCTCCCGCAGGGCTGCAGTTTGGGCAGAGCCCTGGTCTTCTGCACTGGGCATCAGAGCTGCCTTCCTCCAGACCTGCAGCAACGTCACCAGAAGTGCAACCCAACCCGGCCCCGGACGTCAGTGAGGATGCGAACCAGCCCAGCGTCTGACCTTGACTGAAGGGTTTCCTGTGGGTGTCAAGCCCTCCCCTAAATCCCGTTATATTCCCAGCACAGCCTTTTCCATCGGACGCGGCTGCAGACCTCCCGGTGGAGCACCCATGTCGCAGACCCAGG
>NW_010397062.1:30666-31121 GCF_000710305.1 Buceros rhinoceros silvestris | reverse complement strand
CCCAGCAGGTGTGTCAGAAGGTCCTTCAAAAATCTGTCAGCGCAGGTGGCACGTGCCTGCGTGTTCCTTGAAACATAAATGCTGCTGAATATAAAGATTATTTACATTCCCAAACAAAGCTGCCAAACACTTTTAAAACGCGCTAACGGTGCCTCTCTCTTTCTGCTGCGCTTGCTGATAAAGGGCCATAAACAAGCTTGACACATTTATAATAACCTTTCTTCCCTCCCTCTTCCCTGTTCTCTTCCTCTTCTGCCTCTCTCGCTGGCTGCATCGGGTAAATTTTTATTCTACTGCCATTAGCTGGGATATATTGTTTGATAGGGGGAAGTAAAATGTCGAATCTCTTTTTATTTTTATTTTTATTTTCTTGTTCTAGCGGCAGCTGCTTCCAAAGGCAACAGCGGTTTGTTTGTTTTAAAAATTTTGTTCCCCCACCCTTTTTTTTTTTTTAT
>NW_010397062.1:28093-30603 GCF_000710305.1 Buceros rhinoceros silvestris | reverse complement strand
GTTTTAAAATTTTGTTTCCCCCAGCTTTTTTTTTTTTTAATCTGTTCATTTTCTCCTCTTTTCCTGTGTCTCCCTTCTAAAAGGTCATCTTAAATGATGCAAGGATACATGCTTTTGCAGGATGTTTTTATCACTTATCAGCCTATTCCAAAGGCCGTTTAGTCTTCTAGGCAAAGGTCGTAGCTTTCAGCCTCCACTTCCCCTCTACAAAGGAAAAATGGATGCTGCCTTTCTAGGGATATAAATTAGGTATAGATATAGATATAAACCAAAATGCTAACCCATCTCAAAGAAAAGATCCTCGTCATTTCTTTGTCTCCGGTCAGAAGAGGTCGCAGGTTCACCTTTTTTCATGTCACCTGTTCCTCTTCGAGGTATTGATGGAAGTGCCACATCTAACGATTCCTTCTCGTCCCCTGTTGATGGTGTTGGAGTGGGGGGTGCTTGCTGGAGATGAAAGGCGGTGCTGAACGGGCTGGGTACAAACCGTCCTTCTGTTTGAGCCTTTTTTCTCCAGTAACTCCTGGCTGCGAGAGAGGGTTTGTGTGCAGTGGGCATGGGGGCACGAGGGGCTGTGCCCTGGGATGTGTGTGTTCCTGAGCCATCTGGCCGGCGCTGGCTCTCCAGTTGTGTACCTGTAACAAGAGAGTGTGTTTTTTATTCCCTCGAATACTGGCCGAGGGGATGTGGTCGGCCTGGCCCAGAACTGCTCATCCTCTGGAGCAGATGAAGCCCTGGTGAGCGGGGCTCGACCTCGTGGGTTAGCCTGGCTTGGGAGCAACGATGCAGCTGTAAGAACTGTGTGAGAAAACGTGACCCGAGACATGGCTAAGGGGAGGCGGGACCCCCCTTCCCTCCGCCCACTTGGTCTTACTTATAGAATAAAATAATAATTTGGGGGCAAGGGCTGTCTGTGAGCGTGTGCTACTGCAGGGCAATAAGCGTCCTTAGATGGAGCCGCTCTCCGTGCTGAGTCTCTTAGATCAGAGGAAAGGGGTTTTGTGGTTGACACATCAAAATTGTTGCTTTTCCTCTTCACTCGGTATATTCTCTTGTACATACTCCATAAATTTGCAGAGATGTGGTTGCGATTATGGAAATCGCACAATGGAATAATTAGATCGCTTAATTGTAAAGTATATTATCTTCACCGCTGCACTCCTCAGCTGTTCTGATAGAGGAGGGCAGTCATTAGGAAAAGCTGACACAAACCTGCGCTCAGCAGGTGAATCCAACCAAATCCAAAGCTGATGAGCTGATCCCACAGCCCATTAAGGTGGTCTTTGACAGAGTGAGAGATTGAAGGAGTTGGAGGAGTGGACAACAATGTACCAAAGACAGACCATGAGGCATTTGCAGCACGGAGAAAGCTGGGACCATTTTCGCTTTGGTACCACCCTGGCCCCCTAAGGCTCTCTTGTGGGCTCAGCTCTATGTTGTGTTCACGCATTTCACACTCTGTGGTTCTGGCTGGAGTTCTGTCAAAATAGGCCTGTGCTAGATATCCTGCGGCTCCTGCCAGGGCTGGGGGCTGATGCTGTCAAAAAACCGAGGAAGGAATGAAGTGTCCTCTCTAATATGACACAAAACCCTCATCACCCAAGCCATTTCCCAGCGTATTAATATTCATTTTGCACTAATGCTGGATGAATACATTCCAGTGTTTGGCCAGAGCGCATTCGTCATTTTTATGTCATACTCACAGAATGCATCAGTGTGATATATTGTGTATTTTGCCATAATAGTAGACAATACAGCTCAGTATTTCATTTGGACAAGTAGCAAGTATGAGGCAAGGAGACAGCCACTGCTGGACAAGGGGTGAGCTCAGGAAAACAGAAATAAATTAAAACGTGGTAATCTGGAGTGAAAAGTCATTTCTCCAGTAAATTAAAAGCAGCAGCCTTCACCTCTTGTGGAGTTGCCCTGTTGGGCTGCTTTAGAAAGGCTTGGCCAGGAGCTTCTTCTGGATGTGACTTCACGTGTCATGAGTTTGGCCATCTCAGCCGCTCAGATGGCAACGTCCTTCGCAAAAGGCAGCACCCGAGAATGACGGCGCCTGGGGGAGTTGCGGGGCTGGAAGATCTGAGGTGGTGCCAGGTGGGCTCCTTCGTACTGCCAGATGCGTGATGGAGGGACCATTGTGCCCGTGGTAGGGTGAGGGGCCTCTGTGTGCTGGGAGGGAGCAGCTTCCAGGGGGATCTAGGATGCCCACAAGGGGAGGCTGAGAGGCAGGGAGGGAGAGAGAAGAGACCTCAAAAGCAGCCCGTGAAGTCACAGTTACGCCATGGACTCTTCCCTATCGCTTTATTTGTTCCCGTGTTTTGCCCTGGGCACTGATGTTTAGTAATTTAGACCAAAGGGATCTGAAGAGTTGCCGTAAAGGGTAGTTCAAAAATCAATGGATGTTAGAAAGGGTCAAATGATGCCATAAAGAGATTAACAGTGGCATGGAGAGATAATATTCCCCTGACTGCAGAGCTGGCCCGGAGAGCTTTATGACAGGGAAA
>NW_010397062.1:17780-27941 GCF_000710305.1 Buceros rhinoceros silvestris | reverse complement strand
CCTGCTTGACTTCTGCCCCTGCTGAAAGCTCAGGGCTGCCTGGGGAGGAAGGGGCAGGACTGCTGGGGCAGCGAGCAGGGAACGGCTGCGGGGGTGGCAATGAGGGGAGGCAGGCAGGTGGGTCACGCCGCTGCCTGGCGAAGTCTTCTTCTAACCCAGCCAAGCTGCAGCTCCATCGACAGTCCCTGCTAAGTCACCCAGGAGGAACCAACCTCCTCAGTGATCAGCCACAGGTAATAGCACGAAGGTCAGACTTTATGAGCGTCCCCTGAAAATGCCTGGGGGAAGCGAGATATGTCTGCGTGTCACTCCGCTGGCGATAGCCTGAACCAGGGCAGGCAAGGGACGCAGCAGCCGCAGCAGCCTTCCACCCCGCCAGTCTCTGCCCAAACCCATCTGCACGGCTTCCTCACTGCGCTGGGCAATCAAAGCAGGAGCACAGCCCAGGGGACCCGAGGGCTGAGGAAGAGAGAGCATTTGGTGATCAGCCGAAGGTCCTTGACAGGAGCGGGAAAGCTGCCCTCTGGGGGTTTGCTCCTCGCTTCTTTTTCAGCCCTTCTTTGGTTCCGTGGCATGTTCTCAGCACTGACAACAGACCCGTGTGGGAACACGTTGAATCCACCAGCTCTGATTTCTCCTGCCTCTCTCGCAGGGCACTGCCTCCCTCTGTGCCGACAGGCTGAGGGAAGCGCTGGCGTTTTTCACTTAGGAAGCGCTCTGGAAGTGCATAGATCTGCTCGGGATGGGCGGAGGGGCCGCTGCTTCAGGACTGCAGTTGGCTGGGCTTGTGGAAGGGGCCTGAAGGAAGCGAAGAGACTCAACCTCACCGTGTTCAGCAAGGATTGCCGGAGCAATCCCAGCCTGACCCTCCTAGGCTGCTTTTCCCCTTGGAGAGAAGCCAGAGGCGGCTTCCCCAGGGCCCAGCTGATGTGCGGGGACCCTGGGCAGGAACCGGTGAGCTGCAGGCAGGGATCTCACCTCAAAGCACGTGCAGCCTTGGGGTGCTGACAGTTTATGGCAGGATAAAACCGTGTCAAATAACAACACTGTTGTTTTCCTGGCATCGCATTGTACATCTTAGTGTTGCAGGAAATTAAAAATCGTACCCGGAGGTACTTGATGTTTGCTGGATGAAGGGTCCTTTCTCCTGGGCTCTGCAGATGGCAGGCCTGGCTGGAGCCCAGGGTGGGGTAGGGGCGCTGCAGAAGGCACCGTCAGGTCTGGTAGGAGACTCTCCAGGGTGGGAAGAATACGGGAAAAATGGGGTTGCCCTTGCGCAAATCATTGGGTCAGCAAGAGACGTGCTGAAGAGCCAGCAGGCTGATGTACCGCTGGATATTAGTGAGCCTGAAGGGAAAAGAAAGAGATGGCTAACACTTGGGAAAAGACGACCTTGATCCTCTGCCCTTTAGAGCCATGAAGGCATCTGTTTGCTGGAAGAGACAGCTGCCATTTTACGCGGCAGCGTTTGAGTCAACATGTGTTAAGAGGGCTGTACATCCCGAGCCCTTTCTGCTGCCGAGTTTGGGTGGCTTTCGGCCAGCATCAGCTCAGAGCCCCTTTCCCCCAGGAGGAACCTGCTGTGATTCTCTTGCCCTTGCCCAGAGGGACACTTTTCTCTCCCGCTTCCTTGCTGAATGTAGCAGAGACCCTGGTGGTGGCTGTCAGAAGGCCTGGTCCCTCCTAGGGCAGCGTTGTCCCTGCCGGGGACATGGCAGGGAACCCAGATTGCTCCAGCGCTTTCTGCACCCAGGGGCGGAACAGCGGGGAGCCCTGGGCAGGGCTCCCAGAGCCTGGCGTGCACCAGCAGCTTGACCCCCGGTCAGTCTCCAAGGAAAGCAGCGTTTTACTGACAGACTTTAAACCTGGGCAAGTGCTGGCCTTGCTGTTTGCAGTATTGTCTCTTCCCTCTCTCACTTTGTTCCCTGTCACCACTGTGCCTTTTTATCTCGTTCCCTCTCTCTGCATTTCTCCTTCTTCTATAGTTTGCTTCTGATTCTCCCCACTTCTCCTTTTTTCCCCTTTTCTGAGTCTTGCTGGCCCCGACCTTGCTCACCTCACAGCCAGCCGTGTCGGGGCTGCATCCTGGCTTAGCCCTCTCAGTTGCTGTTCTCTCCTCGCGCCCAAGTGACAGCAGATGAGAGAGTAGGGTGCTGCCACGAGACTTCCGTGCTTGCTTCCATCCGTGCTTCTTGCAGAGCCTGGGCAATTATTATCTCTGTAAACGACTGAAAGAAGTATAGTGATAAAAGGATTAAGCTAGACGTATTTCGTTTTATTTATTTATATCTTGCCGCTCCTCCTTCCGTCCCCCTTAACAAGTTGTGGAGCATATTGTGCTGCAGCTGCTGCAGCTGTTCCAGGGAGGAGTGGTGACACGGGGACCGGCAAGACAGTGCGGAGCGGTCTGAGATCAGGCAGAGAGCACAGGCGGGTGCTTGGGCACGGGGTGCCAGCTTGTTCTCTTTTTCTTGTTCTCTTTTCCTTCCTGTGGGTCCCACTTTTCAAGACCTCTCAGAAGTGGGGTCACGGAGCTGAACGTGGAGCTGCTCAGAGCCAGCGTTTCAGTGGCTTGTGGGCCAGAGTGTCTCTGCACAGGAATTATTGCAGAGAAACCCCACAAACTGCTGCTTGCCTGGGGGCCCCGAGGGCACACCGTGCTGGCACTGCACCGTTCCCAAGAGCAGCTCCCGCCAAGCTGTTCCTGCAGCAGATCCCTGCAGATGCTTCTGGAAGCAGCCTATTCCCAGCTGAAGTTTATTTCAGGTCTGTGTGTGTGTGTGCGCCTGCTAAATATCCGACAACCCACAGACTCGTACAGACAACCTAGTCCTGTCCGGGAATTTGCAGAGCCCTGCCTGCATCTGTGACATCCCTGATCTCCCTCATGAGGGCTCATGGTGGCGTCAGAGGTGGATGGGGCTTAAACAAAGACAGGGGCTCAGTTACACAAAGCAACTTACCCCAAATATTCAGGTTTTGATATTGCACTCCCCTCCCTCCCAGCTCCTGGGCATGGAGAGAGCCGTACATGATTGCGAAGTCTTCTTGGATTGAGCCCTAGAGGAACAAAGCTGGAGATTATATTCCTGGTGAGGACTCTCTCCAAAGCTCCTTTGTACCAAGGTTGTATCTGCTCTAGTAAAAATAACGAGCCGGATCCAGTCTCTGCTCCCGAGGGGGCGTGATGTGGTATGGTTTGTGCCGATACAACTCAACTTTGCCTCTCCCATGCAGTCCACCAGTGACAGTCTCCGGCTCATGCCATCCCCTGGACTGTGTCCAGGGTCGTCTGGGTGAGTGCTGGCTAGTGCAGGAGTTTCAGAGACCCAGCGGTCTCTGAAGGGTCATCACGGCAGGGAGCAGAAGCAAGGGCAGGGCTGGAAGGGAGCGGGGGGAATTTGGATGGAGAGGGAACAGCGATTTGTGGCAGGCTGAGGAGCCTCAGCAAGCAGGAGTGGAGGCAGGAGGACCCTCTCAGCCTCTTCCCCATAGCTGGCATGAATGCACTGTCTCTGCCTGTATCAACGGGAAGAACTTGGCACCCTCCATCTCGCTGAGTGCTGCGTGGAGACAAATCAGCTGCTGTATTTGTATGGCTAAAGAGACCCAGGAGCACAATCATTCAGGAAGCGAAACAAAATGATGGCAGCATTTGGGCCAATATCTTCAGCAGTCCTAGGGATGCTGGTGCTCTTCAGGCAGGTGAAGGAGCAGCGAAAGCCATCTAAAATGATTGCGTATTCCCCTGGGAGCGTGAACTAGCCCTAAAGGGGTGACATCTGCGTGGTGATGTTCCCCTAGGAAGTCCCGTCCCTGAGGTGGCATTGCAGATATTTGCCTGGTAGGCGTATGGTGGCAGCAGCACCCCTTTATTAAATCCTGCCGTTTGTTCTGCCTCGTGCTGCAGCTGCAAAGCTGCTGGTGTTCGCTGGGTTGCACTTCTGGACCTCAGCCTCCGTCACTAAAGCTGCAGTTAAAGGACATCTCTTGGGTTTATGGTCGGCAACAGAGGCTGTTGGTGTGACGTGACCCAGCAGCTATCATCACCTCCATGAAGGAGCCCAGGGGCTCAAGGCCAGTGTCCGTGTGCTGCTTTCACACCCTAAGGCCAGCTCTAAGCAGAAGAAACAATTTTGTCTTTTCAAGCAAGACATTTGGGAGACGAAGCTACATCAGAAAGGTCCTTTGTGGACTCCTGTCCACCCCTGGAGAGTAGAATCCAGGTGAGGAGGCCAGCCATCACTGGAAGGTCACCTGAGGGATGGACATCTCACAGCCTGGCACTGCTCCTCCTAAAGGCAGAGTGATTCCACCAGGCTGGCTCTTGCTGTGGTGGCTTCTCCCCACCAACCCCTGCTGGCTCTTGCTTTTCCCTGCCTTCTTTGCTCCACCGGTTCTCCCTTCCCTTTCACCAGTGCCCACAATGAGCAGAGCAAGCAATCCAGAATGGCCCAGTTTAATATTCCACAGATCCTCACAGGCTGATAAATGAGAACAAGAGAGGGAAGGAGGGGGTGGGAGCCTGGTGCATGGGGGGAATATAAAGCCCTGAGCCTGTATTCAGAGCAGCAGAGATAACAATAAGCGAGAATAATAGTCTAACAAGTCGGAAATGTCACACGCGATCTGGTGCCATTAACACAACATGGATCTGAAATATCACATAATTAGTTCTGTGCCTGTTGTTCTGATTTGGAGAGAAAAAATATTAAAGGGAAGAGATCTGGGGGGGCAGAGAGGGGAGTGCCAGCAAAGTGAACTCATGAAAGGGTGAAGTCTACAGCAGCTAATGTTTTTGGAATCGTGTAATAAAGCTCTATCTCCTTACCCATGTTTGAGGCAAGAGATTTTTATCTGGCAGTACGGGATAAAAAGAAATGAGAACTTGAAAAGGGTAGATAAAATTGCGATTGATCTCTCTAGGACTGCCTTGCCTCCTCTCAGGGAAGCTTGTGGGCCTCATGAATTGCTCTACCACTGAGACACATGATCCTCACCCCTTCCCATGCCACCTCGCTAAGAGATGAAAACCCCCCATGCTTTCAAGACTTCTTTCCCCATCCCTTTATAACCCAGGGCACGAACCCAACGTGTGAAGGCTGTGAAATGACCCAGAAGCTGTCTGTCCCCTGAGAGCAGACCTAATGCATGGGTGTTTGGGGGAGCCCACTGCTGCTGAGGCGCGTGAGTCCCCGTGCCTTCAGACGGGCTGCTCGGAACGTCTGCTCTAGCGGGCTGCTGCGTGCACAGCTCATGCCTCTGCCTGCAGAGTCTGCCTCTAGCTGCTGGCGTTCGGTGACCCTCGGAGGGATGCAGGCACTGTCAGAAGAGAAATGCCCAGATCTCAGTGGGAATGGCACTGTCTGGGGACAGTTGTCTAAGTGTTGGAACAGGACTCTTCCTTCTCGCAAAGGCGTCAGGAAAAGAGAATGTTGCAGTTACCACGTGGATCAAACTCTGTCAGTCCTTTCCTGCCCTGCAGCCCCTTGGGGAGCGAGTAACCTGGCATACATGCGAAACCCTCCTGAGCCTCTGTGGCTGTGTCAGCTGGGTGGGGTTAGAAGCAGCTCTCAATCTGCCAGGAGTGAAACCCTCTGGCTGGCTGGGGCAGCCCCACATCCTCACCGAGTCCAGCACTCCTCATTTTCTGGCAGGAGCTGCCCCTTTCTGCAGTCTGGTTTGAGCAGGAGCACTGGAAATGGGGCTACGCACATTTACCCACCCTCTACCCCGGAGAAACTTTGTGTTTCCGCAGCCAATGAGGTCATGACAGGGCTGAGGAAGGATTTCTTAGGCATGCTTCATTTTAGGTGTTCCCCTTTCCACATGCTTTTTCCAAAAAGCCCTTTAACTCTGGCACTCAGAGGGACATGAGCAGCAAACCCTCTTCCTCTTCCTCCAGTGGCAAGGCTGGAGCTGCTTACAGGGAATCAAACGTGGATTTCCTTATCTCCTCTGGAAGAGAAGCCCCTTCTCCATCCCCTGCCTGTGTGAGGTCGCCCTGGATGCCCTGGTCCTCACTCATCACCCATCGGTACTTCTCCAAGCAGTGTTTGCAGAGAGGCCAAAGGACCACACAGAGACCAGAGCTAGACTGGCCAGGTCGTTCCAGGGGCTGTTTTTTGGAGGGGAGATGGGAAGGACCTTTGTTCCTGCTGCTTGCCCTTGCCCTGTCCCTGCAGAGTAGCTTCGCACCCGCTTTGCCCCTTTCCCTGGTCTCTCCCGCTCTGGGTGAATGGAGAGCAGAGGAGATGTGCTAACCACAGCCCTGGATTTTGGTGTGCAATGAAGCTTTCCGTCTTTTTTTTATCTGCCAGTTGCTAATCACTTTTAAAGATATTCAGGGAACAAGGAATTTAGAACAAAAGCAGCGCTCGCACTCCTGTGCCAAAGGCAGGGGTTGCTGTGCCCAGCTCCTGTCTCTGGAGGATGCCCATCGGATTGGGATTCAATTAATTCCGTCCCGGCAGATTCATGGCTTTGCCGGCCAGCAGCCGCGTGCTGACAGCGGGTGCGACAGGAGCGTTGATCTATTGCTCGCTGCTGTGGCCAGTCCTGACAGGAGGCTGCTGTCACCGTAGGGCTGTCGCCTCCAGCGCCAAAGCCTTTCACACATGAGATGGGGATTTGCAGAGGGCTGAGATGCAGCTGCCTCTGGGGCCGAGCGCAGCAGCTATGGAACGGAAACCTGCGCCCTGCGCTGGCACGGGAAGGGAAAAGTATTCCTGTGTTTTGTTAACACTGAACAGAGGTGATAAGTATTAGGACCAGGGAAGAAGCTAGTTTTTCTTTTGACAAGAAATTTCGTGGCTTTAGTTTTTCCTTTGACTCTGAAACGAATGTTAAAAATAATAATGAACTGTACATTCATCCAAAGTAAAACATTTATTTCCTATTTCAGCCTTTGCAGCTTGCCAGTATATTTAAAATAGAAGAACAATGGTTTCGTTTGGAAAAATAATTTTGAACAAGGCGTTTTAGATTTATCAAAATGTTTTTCTAGCAATTTGCGGGGGATTTGATGATGCAAGTTGGCTTATTCCTGTATCTTTCTATGGCTCTGGTTGCGATCCCCCCTCCTCCAGCTGCATGCACCGCTCAAAGAGCCATGGCACGCGGGGTCACAGACTGTACCACATCAGAGGCAACTTCTGGAGCCGTTTTCCCTCTGGGAGTTTGCAGGGTCTCCAGCCATGGAAAGAGGCTGCAAGTTGAGCTCAGCAGTGCTAGTTCTCCTGTCCATTTTAGTTAGCTTGAGTTCTCAGCAGGTCAGCTAAGCCCCGGGTGTGGTGAAGGTTCAGATGGAGCCCTGACATCAGGTCGAGTGTCTGCTGAGGGTGCGGGTAACCAGGCAAACCTCATCAGTGCCCTGAATTTGGATTGTGAGGCTGGGATCGTGTCCTGCCCCAGCTGAGAGGTTTGGAAATGAGGGAGCAGCTGAAATTGGAGGTGTGTGAGGACAGTGGTTTCAGGTAGCAAAGTCAGGGTGGGGGTAGGCCACCAGTAACGTCCCTTGCCCATCCCAGGGGTAATTGCAAGCAGATGGCTCCAGCAGGGAGGAACAGCAAAGAAACCTGATGCCAGGTGAGCACTGAGCACCCGGGACAGGTAACATCTCAGTGAGGGTGAGGGTGAGGCAGGCGGGTGCTGGGCAGGGGTGTGCCGTCAAGGAGAGGTTTGGGGACAGCTCTGGTACCTTGTTTCAGCTTCAGGGGAGAGAAGCCTCTGCCGAAGCCTGAAAAGGACCGTGAATGGTCGATCAGTGAAGAGCAAGGAATGAGAACGGGGAGGACTCGGGAGCTGTTTCGGTAGTGGCTGTGGCTGGAGACGAGGATAGCTCTTCCAGCCCCCACTCCTCCCCTCTGCCTCCAGTATGGAGTTGGTGGTGGCCTCCTTTACGGCAGTCCCGCGAGCAGGGGCTGGCTGGTGGCTGTGGGGTGGGCTGTGCTGGCTGGTGGCAGGGGTACCCTGGCCTCAGGGGGGCTCTGCGCTGGCTTGAGAGGACAAATCACTGCGTGGGCGAGCAGGCTGCCCATGTTTCCTGGGCTCAGAGGAGCGTTTTGCTGTAGGTGTGGAAGTTGTATTACCAAATCTTTCTTGGGAAATGACCTCCAAACTGTGCGATTCAAAGAACAAAGAGGAAAAAAAAGTAACTGCGTTCCACCTGGCTTGCAGCCCTTTGAGAACCCGCTCTTCTTCCCCTTTAGTCATGAGATTAGAACCGTCCCATCTCCTTCAGCTGCCTCAGACTGAAGGTTAAGCACAGTGCCCAAGACGCCGGGGCCTGAGGGTGTGCAATTCTCCAAACTAGCAAAACCATGACTTGGCAGAACCGCGTTAGCTGCAGGAGCTGCTCGTGCTCTTAACCGGTATTTTGCCTAAGCCAATTAGGCTGAGTTTAAGTGAGGGCAATAATAGCTGGGCACACTCTTTTGAACCAGTAATGTAGGTGGTTGGAGCAGATGAGTGGCCTGCTAATGAGGGAATAGCTGCCTGCTAGCGATGCATAGCTAATGACCCCTGTCTCCAGCAGCCCATGGCCAGGCAGAACAAAAAATCTATTTCCACCAAGTGCTTCATTACCGTCCAGCTACACTCAAACGAACAGCTCGGTTTGGTGGCGAGAGGGGAAGGCAATGTCACTGGGACGTGGCTGTCTGCAGGCATCTCCCCTCTGGAGCTGGGAGGGTCTGGGGAGGCAGCTGGTGGCCCTGGTATAAGCAGCCGCGCTCCGAGTGCCCGTGTGCCAAAGCTCAGGGGTGCAAGGGGCCGTGTGGCCGCTCGGACAGCGCCAGCCTCGCTCTGTGCTCCTGTTTCCCCGTGTGTGGTGGCAGGACAGAAAAATCTGCTTAGAGATTTCTTCCTTTCAACAGATTAAACTCATCTTGCAGAGCTCCTGTGCGTCTCCCCTCCCACTTGAAATTATAAATACATTTTTCAGTGAATTAGTTCTTCTGAAAAGACCCCACCTTCTAGCCAGGCCCTGTGAGATCTATGTGTGTCTCTTGATTTAACCTCACTGGACTGCTGTGATTGGTAAAATGTATCAAGATGCCTCCAAGATGCTAAAGAAATATAAACGATTGCTGTTAGGCTGATTTGTTACTATTTAGCAGAGAACAAACACATTTTTAAAGGGATAATGGCAAATTAAAAAGCCGGTTAAGCAAATTTGCTTACCTGGTACTTAGTAACAGCTTGGGCTTAGATTCCACGGTTGCTTAAATGTATGCACAGCCTTACTGAAGTGTGCAGGCCCGAAGAAACCTCAAACCTCTGTGGGCTCAAGAACATGGATATTAAATGTAAAATAATTAAAAATAGAAAACCCCCACAAAATTAGTCTTTTGCTGTCGGCGCTGCTAGCCTCCTCCTGACTCGCACTGCCTTTGCTTGGAAAATGAAAATCGATGAGGTCAGTTTTACTCCTGTTTCTAGTCAGTGTCAAATCGGTGACCTCGGCGCGCTGCTGGTTTGCAGGAGCGTGGTATTGATCCTGCCTCTGATCCGCAGTGCTTGACATCAGAGCCAAAGCCGGGCTGGCCTGAGAGGCAGCGCCTGCCCGTGCTGCTGGGGCGGGTGTGCTGCGCTCGCCCTCTGGCTCTGGGGGTCTGCGGGATGTGGTGCTGTGCCCCCAGCGACACGAGGAGTGTGTTCGCTGGCGCGCTGCTGGTTTGCAGGAGCGTGGTATTGATCCTGCCTCTGATCCGCAGTGCTTGACATCAGAGCCAAAGCCGGGCTGGCCTGAGAGGCAGCGCCTGCCCGTGCTGCTGGGGCGGGTGTGCTGCGCTCGCCCTCTGGCTCTGGGGGTCTGCGGGATGTGGTGCTGTGCCCCCAGCCACACGAGGAGTGTGTTCGCTGGCTGGGTTTGGAGAGCTGCCTGCCGTCATCCAGTGGCTGTTCTGCTCTGCGCAGTTCCCTCCTCCCCTTTGAATGAACTGCAAACACCCGGTTAAGGCTCTAGGAATTAGTGGAAATCAATCTTGCTTTCCTTCAGGTCCTGGTTTGTATTGTAAATCAAAGCAATAAGCTCCCTGCGCTCCTGGGTTGGAGACTGGCCTTTATTTATTCTGTTTACACAGTTTTTCATGTGTGCTGGTGCCGATAAGGGATGCCCTCTTACCAGCACGACTTGCGAGTTCGGTTGTGCGCGGGCCG
>NW_010397062.1:14201-17659 GCF_000710305.1 Buceros rhinoceros silvestris | reverse complement strand
AGTTCGGTTCTGCTCGGGCCGCTCTACGCACAGGGCACGTGTCACGGAGGTGGCCCTGGCTGCAAACGAGAGGTGAGGGGTGTTGTGGCAGGGAGACACCAGAGCCAGCATGGTGCTCCCACACCAGAGTGAGCGGCGCAAAGGCAGAGTGAAGCCTCAGCTCATCAGCTGAAACTCTGCTGGGGCCAGCAACCCTTACAGAGGGAGCACACGCCGCAGGGGTTCGGGCAGGGATGAACATGCCCATGGTGCTTTGTTGTGAAGATGCTCGGGAAGGTCCTGTGTGGCTGCCTTGGTTACGCTGCACTGTGTAGGAGGCTTCACTCTGCATTTCCTCACCGAACCGGTCTGGCTGTAAAGCATGAGCTCCTGCTAGCTGCCCCAGCGCCGCAGAGGTGTGCAGGCGCATCCTGAACCGAGCTGTGAGGGCAGGAAGGAGCTGCAGGAGGGGCTGGGTGAAGAACAGCGGCTGTGGGGGGAATTTTAGCAGGCTTTGCGTGGCCGGCAGTGGTATGCTCTGGAGCTGTGCTCTGGGGTTTCTACTCCATGGCTGGCAAGAGCTGACATCTGCTGAGATTCAGCTGTGAGGTGAGCGCTGGCCTGAAAACAAAGCGTGTAGAGCTGTAACCATAGCTTGGAAAACAATTGTTGTGGCAGTGTGAATAAACTTTCACCCGAATCAGCCACTTACCGTGGGGCTGGGCTCCCGCCGTGGTCACCGGCACTTTCTCCACACAGGCTGCATCTCTTGCCGATCCTTGTGCTTGCTGAAGTCTTCCCTTTCCAGGTCTCCTTGCATCTGGCAGTGCAGGTGAGAGTCTGCAGCAGGGTCTGCCCTGCCCACGCGGCGCAGCGCTGGGGCCGGTCCCCTCAGCCGGGTCCTTACTAGCTCTTCGTTAGCAGTCGACTGGCTGGGGAAGGCCTGCAGGGAGGCTGGAGGCACTTCTTGCTCTAGGCACCCGCTCGGTTGTGCCTGCTCTGTCCATGTTGCAGATTTGAGATGTTAGTGAGTCCTGTGCATGTTCTTGTTGGAAATGACACGTGCTGTAATTCCTGTAGCAAAAAATACACTTGTGAGTGTGTTCCTCGGGAGAAGCGGTGGGTTCGGATCACGGCTCTCAGAAATCCTGCCGTGCTATTTGTACAATGGCTTCTATTTCTGTGGAAGTACAGCTTTTGTGAGCACCCTAAATTTGAGATGAGTTTGGTAAAAGGCTTTTTCAGCTGGGAGATGCAATTTTAATAGGCAAACCTTTTTGTTTTGGATGTCTGAAGCAGTTTTGCATTTCTTTTTTTGATGAGATTTCCCTGGAACTAATCCTTTCTCTTGCATATGACATACTTTAGACCAACACTTGGATGCTTTGATACAGAAGCAATGTTTTTCTGTTGGAAAAAACCAACCTGAAGCTCTTTTGGAAGGAGAGTGGACTCCTTGAGCAGCCAAGGATTAACACACCTCTGCCTGCGTCTCTCTTAGGTGCCAGCTGGTCACTGCCTTCCAGTTCGGCAGCAGTGGTCATCCAGGCAGGGGAAAGAGACCACGCGAAGTACCCACTGCAGAGCTGGAAATGAGGGTATTTGCTCCACCTTCGTCAGTGTGATTTCTTTCCTAACTGCAAAGCTGCTGGGAGGCCCCTCATGGCCATGGCCCACCTGTGGTTGAGTTTGATAAAAATAAAACCTGGAGATGTTTTGATGTGCAAGTAACACCTTCCCGTGAGAAGGGATCCCTCTTTCTATTTTCAGTCTGCGACGGTGTTATCACAAGCTTCTTTGTGACTCGCGGTATGTTTTCATTGTGGTAGATCCACTGGGCGAATCTTCCTCAAAACAGGCTCTTTATCTTCTCTGCCACAGGCAGGTGTTAGCAAAGAGAGCTCTTAGGGGGGAAGCAGGCGCTGTTGGTGTGTCGGTGTCCTCGGCGGGCTCACGGGGTGGGTTGTTCTCGGGATGTGGGAAGGGGGTGGATGTGAGTCATGCCTTGCCCTTGTTGTTCCCTTGTTTCCTGAACCGCGCTCGCTCATCTTTCTGAGCACAGGATGTGGCTGGCTTTATTTGGAATGTTACAAGCATCCCTGTCTGAGTTAATTGACCAAGACAAATTTTGTTAAAAACCCTTGACATTAATAATGAGAAATAAGAGCTGGGAGGTGAAACACATGCTCTCTAGACATGCATTAGCAGTACCCCCACCCTTCCAGACTCCTCCTGAGGTAGTACAGCAGAGAGCTTAGGTCAGTTAGTTTTAAAATTAACTTCTAGTCCTCAAGGCAGCCTTTAAATAGAGTATTTGGGCTGTGACTACCACTAGTCTTTTTAGGCTGTGTAAGGGAGGGCTGGAAGAGCACAGACACAGAAAAATCCATAACTGCTGGTGGCTGGTCTCATGACTGAGCCTGGGCAGATTCTTCATCTCGAACCCCCAGGCCCTGCAGACTGAGCTGGGATGTGGTGCCCTGGTTAGCAGCGGAGTGGGGATGCTCATCTCCTCTGCGGGACAGTCTCCACAAGCCGTTAGGTTGCCCTGTGCAGCCCGCATCTGTCAAGGTCTCACGGTGATAATGCAATCCAAACGGGTGGTGTGACTGCCCCTCTCACCTTGGGTGCTGGTGTGCTGATCTAGCTGTGCAGAAGGCCCAGCCTTGCATGTGTGTGGAGGGACCAGCTGATGGTGCTTTGGGCAGCAAACGTGCATTTAGAAGCTACATCAGTCCATCCGTGAGGTACTCTTGGGTTAAGCCCTGGAGATACACGGGTTCCTTGTACCAAAACAAGAGATGGTATTAAGGGGGGAATATTCCTCAGATGAAAAGGGACAGCAGAAAAGAACATAGGTATTTTTGTGTTGGTACCTATAGAGATGTGAGTATGAACATTACCTGTGCCTCACTCCACCTTTGTTCCCTGATGTAACCGCACAGCAAAATCAGAGTCCTAAAAAAAAAAAAAAACAACAAAAAACCCCACAACACCAAACCAAAAACCACACCCCCAATTCACCCTCCAAGCCTGGTAAACAAGGTGAATGTCCTGAAAAAACCACCTGCTTCTTGGCTGCTGTAGTGATGTGACAGTGTAAGCTGCAGTGCCCTGGTCTTTCCCATGCATGAAGGACGTTAATGTGCCTCTTCACCTGCCCTCTGCCCTCAGTGGGGAGGAGTCCCCAACAGCGCCATGGCTGCTGTGGTGCTCATCACAGAATCTATTAATCCACAGAAGCAAAGTTATCCCTGATCTCAGCTTCCAGACCCACACGGAAATTCATGATGAAAAGACGCTCCTGAGGGCAGAAGGACAGCCGCAGAAGGGATATCTCAATTTGCTTCTGGAAAGAGACGGCAGCTTGACACTTGGGATGGCTCCTGTCCAAAGTCACGGTGCTGTCCCGCTCTCTCCCGGGACGCCGCGCTCCCTCGCCTCTCCCCGGTGATGCGGGCCTTGCAGGCGATCCATCA
>NW_010397062.1:6057-13666 GCF_000710305.1 Buceros rhinoceros silvestris | reverse complement strand
AGGACTGCAGCCGTACATCTCGGATCGATACCGCCCAACCTTGACACGGAATCAGTCACTCGTAGCCAGCTCATTACTGCTGGCTAACCGTTTGCCTGCAGCAGCCCCTTAATAGCCTTTCCCGGCTGCTGGCGAGTCACAACAGGAGTGTTGAGCAGTCTTATTTACATGCAGCATCTCACCAGTGCCTCCTTCCCCTCACTCACAGCTTGCCATCTGCTCTGGAGCCTCGTAGGAGACGGAGGTTGCGAAGCGGGGACGGTTGTGAAGCGGGGACAGGAGCATCGTGCCTATGCGTTGTCTCTATGGTGACCAAGTGCCCTTCCTCGTGGTGGTTGGGGGAGCTGGTTCCAGTCTGCCCCTTTCAGGCCTCCTCTGCTAAAACCCCTCCTTTTTCCAGGAGATTTTGGCGTTGTGCTTTCCTTTTATCCTGGCTTTGAAGCTGATTTTTAGTCACAGCGATTTTAATCCTCTGTGTGTTTCCGTCTTCTCATCTCTGTGTTTACACTCTCCAAGGAGTGGGGAAGGCTCAGGATGCTCTTCCTAGAGAGCAGCTTTAAAATGGCAATTTATTATTTATAAATTGGGGATGGATGAGGTCTGGGGATGGATGAGGTCTGGGGATGGAGTTCCTGAGAGTCTATTAGCTGAGCAGGTTGTGCCCTGTGTCGCTGCAAAGATGCTTTCCTTTATATCAGCAGCAAAATCTTAGACTTGACTCCTGACCTTGGTCTTGAGCCATTAGTGATCTCCGGAGGAAGGAATACTCTAACACATGCTTGTTGGGGGACATTTGGTACCTCTGCTAGCAATCCATTGATTTACGTGAGCAAACTTGGAGTACTGGGGGTTTTTAAGTGGCTTTTACTTAAACTGAAGTCCAGGTTTCAACCTTGGCCTCTGTTTTCCATAAGAAACAATGTACCCTTGGGAGGGAGGATGCAGAAGATGCCGAGAAATAACGTGTGTGTGCAGGCAGCAGGGCTGGAGTAGCAGCCGACCTGGGTGGGGAGGCAGCAAGAACCGAGTGATGGGCAATGGGAAAAAGCAATGGCACTGGCAATGAGGGGAGGTGGCATTGCAGACAAGCGTTGCTGTCTGTGTGGCACTACCGGGGACCTCTCCGCCTCACACAGCCTCTCGCAGGGCCTAGAGAGCACGGTGCTGTGGTGGAAAACCTGGGCAGAGCAGTACCTGCCCGTTTGCTGCTTTGGTGCCTGCTGCGATAGTTTTCATCCTCATTCATGGCAGAGAAAGCCCATGCTCTGGCACTGCAGGTGCACAGAGCCCTGCCCTCAAACTCCTGACATCAGCACCAGGGTCAGACTGATGTACGTGCCATCCTTGCCGAATAAAAGGAATGTGCTCCTGAATCTTAACTAGTTCATTAAATTACTTCAAGTGATTATCCTGTTTCTTTCCTGATTAGGGAAAATCTTTTTTTAATATGTAGAGGGTGAGACTTTATTCTTAGACATCTGAGGAGGAACCAGCAGTGCTGTAGAGTGAATTGTGTTAAAGGCATCTTTACTCTGGTGTGAAAGACGGGCAGGCTTGCTCCAGGAAGCTTATGGGCAAGGAATATTTTTCAATCTTGCATCTAGAATCACTGTCTTAGGGCCTCAGTTTGTTCACAGCGGTACGAAAGAAATGGGTGCTTTCATTTCTGTGTGGAAATGCCAGGGAAGGAAAGGCCCTTTGCCTGGAGCCTGAGCTCGGTGGAGGGTTGAAATTGGAGAAGGCTGGCGGATGAATATTCTCCTTCTTATCAGGGTCTGTGGCCAAGCAGCCTGGGAGCTTGACCCCTGTAAAAGACCAGGAGCAGAGCAGACACCCAAAGATGTTTAGTCCCCGGTAGTGTGGGGCAGTCCTTGCCATCAGCACTGTGTCGGCACTGTGCTCTGCCTGCACTCCGCGGACGAGAGGCACCTGGCTCGCTGAGCCGAGGTTTTCACGGCCGTGCCTCTCCATGGCGAGTGTTCCTGGGGAAGCTGGGTCTCTGGGCATGTCTGGCAGAACACTGCCAGCCTCTCGAGATAAGGCTGGAGCTTACTGCTTGTCTTAGCACTGAGACCCGGCTTGCACGGGGGCAGAGGGGGTGCTCACCCAGCTATCTCTGCAGCTCCCACGAAGTTATTAAGGCTCCCACCAAGAGAGAGGCTGCAGCGTGGAGCTGTACCGTCTTAGCTGACGGGATTACAGCGGAGGATTATGGAGGAGAGGCTCTGAATGCTGAAATCACGGAGCACTTCAGCCAGCGTTTGTGCTTCCTGCCGTGGCGGTCTCTGTTGTATGATGCACAGTCGCAGATCAGGCTCAGCGCAGTGCCGCCGTCCTGTTCTCATCCTTGTCCCCTGTGCCCTGTAGGCCCTGGCTCTTCCAGTTCGCCGGGGACTCGCTCCTCACATCAGTTGCTAACGAAGGAGAGTTGTGTTTCAGGGTAAGATCTGTAAGCCTCTGTTCCTCCTCTTGATTTCAAGAGCTGAATATATAGTTGCACTAGAGAGATATTCGTGTACGAATGGAGCTCCGGAGACTTGGAGGACAAAGGTAGCATGAAAGGGCTTTGCAAACCAACTTTAATGCAGTAAAGACAGTCTGCAATGTAACCAAAGTTATTTACGGTGTTACTTTTCAAAAACTTTTCCTCTAAGTTCTATTAGATAGAAGATTAATTTTTCTTTATGTGGGAGAACTTGGAGCTTCTCTATGTGGTGAAATAAAAATAGATCATCTTGACTCGTTGCTTGTTGCATAATTTCCTGGATTTTGTTGCCCTTGGAAAAAATGTTAGGAAAATAAACCATTCCTCCTCGCCTGGCGGGATGGCATGAAGACGAGAGAACTGGGCTGGGCTGGGTGGAGAGAAGGCCAGGCCACCACATCATCTTGCTTCCGAGGCGGCCAGCTGAAGGCTGGTATGTTCTGGGAATACCAACAACTCGGTTGGTGTGTGGGCAGTCAGTGAAGGAGGTGGGCATATATATGTTTCATATATATCTATATAAATTTACCCCGGAGTCAGAAATTGAACAACCAAGTTGTTAGGCTTCAAATCTTTGTGGTCCCAGCAGCGGGGATGGTTCATCCTACCTGCAGAACGGGAGCTCTGGAGTGAGTAGGGCTACACCAGTGCAGATAACATAGCACTGGGGTATAGAGTTCATCCTCTGCCTGGGGCTGGGCGGATCTGTGCAGCCCTGGTAGCGCAGAGTGATACACGACAGCAAGGTCTGAGCAGATGTCTAGTCCCTCTCCTTCTCAGCCAGACCTCAGCCTGCTCCGCTGCAGCAATCCAGATGCAATCAATCTGGCACTTTCAAATATTTATGAATCATTGATGGATTTTTTGAAGTTTGAAGTTGTAGCTTTCATGGAATTTGGTTTGATTAGCTGGAAAGTCAATATTTCCACTGTGCTGTGCCTGAGCTGCATTAATTCCAGCCCAGGCAGCAGCAATAACAGCATTGCGGTGCTAATGGCTCTCTGCCTGCAACGGCTGGCAGTCGAGTATTCTGGGATGAGCTTGGAGCACGTGGAGGAGCCTTGGAGAGACGATAATAAAGCAGTACAGCTCATGGTGAAAACAGGCAGAGGCAGGTGAAGAAAAGGCCTGTAGCAATGTTGGGGACTCTGCAAGACGAGGCGTTGATGCTGCCTCTCTTGATAAGTCATCTCTTGCAGTACATCCAAACACAGCGGATTCCTTTTCACCAGAACTCCCCTCAGCTTGTCTTAAAAGAATCAGGCACCTTCAGCAGAGTGAATCAGAGCCTCATGGGAGCAGACCTTTGTTCTCTGTAGCTGATGCAAATAGGAAATTGATAGGTGAGCAAAGTTACCCTTGTCGTTACAGATGAGGGAGCAAAGCCGTAGGGGAATTGTAGAAGCTCAGCAGAGGCACAAACACCATCTCTTTCCTTCTGTCACTTCGTGCCGTGGTAGTCACTGGGGAGCCCACTTCTCCCCATTATGTCTCTAATAGCTGTCCTGTTCTGAACGAGCCAAACAACCTCCACGCTAATGTGATCTAGCTGCACAGGCTGACCAAGAGTCCGTAAGCTCTCCACCGAGAGTGTAGGCTGTAGACAGCGCTTCCCGTGCTCTGAGGGGATATATCTGAGCATCTTCGAGTCACGCAGTACAGCGAGTGTGCCTGCGTCTGTCAGGGTGCGGGTATTTCAGTGTCATCCCAGAGGTTAAGTGCCTGCAGCGCGAAGTCATGTTCTAGGGTATTTCCTTTAAATCCACACGTCACGGTGGATTTCTGTCAGAGCAGGTAGCCCAAAGAAACCCAGCGGTTTGCAGCAGGCAATGTTTGTGACAAGCTGTGCTCCCTGGGCAGAGGCAGCTCAGGAGGGGCTGTGGGAAGGCTGGCTGCTGTGCGGGGGGGAGATGAGCCCTTGTGAGGCACAGTGGTGCTCTGCCGTATCAAGTGTCCCATGCCCGGCACGCCATCCTGGAAGCATTCACCAAGAACTGACCTGACCGGGCCAGCAGCACCACTAACCCTGGTTCCCAGTGCTCAGAGCAACTTCTGAGGTGGGTTTACATGGCCTGTAACTTCTATTCAGCTCCCAAAGTGGTCCTTTAGCTGTGAGCTGGTCTTGTCTAAGTCCTAGGACGCCCTTGTGGCATTTGGTGTCAGTGGCATCCCTGTGAATGATAGAAGCAAAGACAGTGCTGGCTTTTCGGCAGCGTTAAGCGTGCAGTGGTGATGCCCGGGCCCTTCTGAAGGAGGAAATGCAATGGCAGGCTGCAGATCTCCCCTGGCTGCTCCAAGGTTGTCAGCTGCTCTGAGGCTCCGAGCCTGGAGGAGCGTGTGCAGATGTACGTGCGCAGCCCATCCTTCACGAGAGAAAGCGCAGTAAGTACCGGTGAGAGACGGCAGATCCTCACAGATTTATACTGATCATAGAGGTGCTAATGGTTTGCTTTTATGGCTTGATCTTGCTCCTGCCTTTTGTGGTGGCTAATAAATACAAGCCAGTTCATGTCCTGCTTTGGCTCTTGCTGTGGCCTTTCTTTAAACTTGGTCAAGGTCCTGATGCCGGGATCGTCTTGCCCCTCACCATACAGAGACCTGCCTGGGGATGACCCCCAGTCTCACTGTAATTTCTGCTGCATTTCAGATTTTAATCTGGAGGGAGAAGACTGCATTTGATCATGCTCCACAGGGTGCTAAAAGCCTGTCATCTGGGTGATGCCCTGTGTTATCTGCCTCGTCGATAGCCGTCGCCCACATCCGTAGCAGTGAAGAGGGTCTTGCCAGCTGACGGGGTATTTCTGAATCCGAAGCACGATGCTGACTTTTCCTCCCTAGCCTGGCTCTCCTGCTTTCATTTCAAGCATTTCCTTCCCATTCTGCATTCTTGGAGCGTGTGGCAAGAACATCCTGTATTTCCCCCCAGGAGCTGTGCTCACCTGGAGCGTGGTACAGGGATTCCCTCATTACATGTGAGGGAAGCGTCGCCTTACAAAGGCAGCTGTGGGGGGCACTGCCATCCAGTCCCCTGCCTTAGCAGCTGGATCACCTTCTGTTTGTCACCTCCACAGGAGCCAAATCAATCCATTGCCGCTTCATGGTCTGCCCTGTAATCGGCTACCAAAAGCAACTGCTTTAAGGAAAAGCAATGTCGCTTATTTTGAAACTCTGCTTTCCTATTCTGGCAGCGAATGAACCTAGTTGGAACATCAGAGCTCCCAGGGCTGCAAGGTCCAGCTCCCTGCCATCTCACAGTGAGACGAACCAAACGTGTGGTCAGAGGGGAAAGCCCAGAGATCATGTGGAGAATGGCTGCGAGCATCTCTTCCCTGCAGGCTGGCAACGTCGCTCACTGCAGGGGCTTGGCCATGGCTTCCCCTAAAAAGTGCCGTGTCTGGACACGCTGGCTTGTTATTTTTGCAGGGCATTTGTGCTTTGTTTGCTTCCAGCGGCAAACTCGGGCAGGGCTGGGAAGTCCTTGTCTCGCAGAGACTGCAGGTTAAACCGGCGTGAGATGCAGCCGGGAAGAGGAGGCTCACCTGACAGCAGCATCAGGTGCGGCTGGTTCTGGGCAGGGCTGGAGAAGGCAGCTGGGACAACTTTATGGAACACGCATGGTGTGCACAGCAGTCAGATCCAGTATGGGCTTGGCTGTCATCATTAGCGTGATGTGCTGCTGGCACAGGAGCACCTTCCCTGCTGAAAGCAGTTTTCGGAAGAGACAGTGAATGTGCCAGTTGCACCGAGGTGACAGTGATGCAGTAGATAAAGAGCAGCCTGGGAGTGGGAATTTGTGTTTTCTGGTCCTGTTCAGGGCCCTCTGAGCTCGATATTAACGCTGTTTGCAAGCTGCTTGGGAAGGGTCGCCCCGAGTACACGCCTGCCTAACGCAACCTGCTGCTGGTCTGGCTCGGACCCTAGACACTGCTGTCAGAGAAGGAGAGGCCCCAGACCCCTTGCAGCAGCAGTAGCACTTGATATGCAAGAGTAGCGAAGCAATAGTACCTGAAAAATTATTCTTTTTGGATGCTTGTTCTTGGGCAACTAATTACTGCTGCCTGAGAGAAAAGCCTGGCCCTTGGAGCTGCCTGGGGAAAAAAAAAAAGCGTGATTTCTCAGTATCAAGACCTTCTAATCCTGTCTTCCAAAAGTACCTGCAGTTCGTCCCACCTTCATGCCACCTGCAAATTTAATGAGTTTCCTTTCTGCTCCATCCTCCAGGCCAGCAGCAAAAGCTCTGAAGGGCTATGGGACAGACTCCTGTGAAATCCTGTCTGTCAACAAGTTCTGCCTTTGTAGCAGCGGAGCCCACTGGTATCTGCCCTCTGCATACGGCTCTCCGGGCAGTTTTACGCCTCCCCGTCACAGCTTCGCTGAAGACCGTCCTCCCCTTGCTCCGGGAGTGGCAGGCAGGAGGGTGTCAAAGGCTGGGGAGAGCCGGGGTGTCTGACAGGTGGTGCTCTCTGCCAGCAGCCTGTTACGCTGCTCGAGGAGGAAGATAGACTGGCTTGATGTGATTTGCTCTTGACAAATCCATATTGGCTGCAACTCATCTCCTTGTTATCTGATTGATTTTTGGAGGGCTTGGAATTGGGTCCTAGGGGAACTGGGCAGAATGTGCAAGGAGCTTCCTATCTGCTGAGGATACATCGTGGTGTTGGCCGCTGCCACCGAAGGGTCTCTCTCCTGGACCCCAAAGTGTTTGTGGCTCCTTAGCACCTGGGTGGTGGTGGGGTGGTTGTCCACGTGCCCTGGGTGGTGTTTTGTCACATTCTAGTGGCTCGATGGCACAGTGGCCATTGATGTGGAGCTGCTGCAGGCTTCAGGGGACTCACTCTTCACTCTTCCTTTGGAAGGTTTTGTCCTGTGACCCCCAGGAGGGGTTCAGCCCCTCCTTGCTCACAACGTGCCTGGTTGTCTCCTTGCAGGCACTGCCAGTGTCCTACCCCAGATCTTCCCACCGTACAGTGGTCCTTGGGGTGGTGACCGGCTGCACTGCATGACGGGGGAGCTTGTTTATGCTTCTGTAGCACCAGTTCTTCTCTCCTGTGTTATAAAGGTTGATGCTTCTTTTTCCCCTCTCCCATTAAAGGGCTTGGCTAGGGAGTGGCAGGGGGGGGGGGG
>NW_010397062.1:5234-5991 GCF_000710305.1 Buceros rhinoceros silvestris | reverse complement strand
TAAAGGGCTTGGCTAGGGAGTGGCAGGAGGAGATGTGGTTTCCCTGGTCCCTCTCTGAGCTCCCATCAAATAAATGAGTCACGTTCTGACAAATGCCGGTAAAAATGTTCCTGCCCACTTGGAGGAAGGTTCAGCTGATGAGTGGTACCAGACTCATCATCTGGCTGTGCTTTACCAGGCTGGGCTTCTCCAGGACACAAAGTGGCACAGAGCTGCACAAAGCCAGCTTTGTCATAAGGGTGCTGAGAGGCAGCGGAGCCCTTCTCTGGGAGCTGGAAGTGACTGGATCCAGGGGCATAGAGGCAGCAGGACAGAGGAGAAGGTCATTCCCTCTGTTCTTTAGAGCCTCAGAAATGCAGCTGAATCTGGGCCAAAACATCTGGGCTGTCCTTGCTTTGTTTATGCTCTTTCCTACCCACCTCTCTGATAAGAAGCAAATCATGCTTTTGAGCCAGGAGGGAACTCAAGGTACTGGCCTCTCCATAGTCTCCACACAGGCAGCGCTGGTGCTTCAGCTTTCCCCTGAGATGGCTGAGGTGTCCCGGTAGACTGGCTCAAAAGTGTCAGCAGCCTCAGGGTCACCGAAGCTTCCTGCTGTCCGCTGTGGGGTAAACCAAGCCTGTGTGGATGCGGGGTTCCTGGGCTTGCTCTGCTGACGTGCTCTTGGTTTTCCTCTCCTCCTTAGCCATGGGGGAGCAGGCAGGAATCCCGCAATTACCAGCCTCTGGGGAAGGAAAGCATGGGAATAACTAAAAAC
>NW_010397062.1:0-5109 GCF_000710305.1 Buceros rhinoceros silvestris | reverse complement strand
AGTGGCATCATTCTTTCCAGTCGCATTCTCCGCCTCTGGCCCCCTCGCCACCTCCTCCACTTTGTGGGTTTTCCTTTATCAGTTGCTTTTCATCTTCTCTTGAGCCGGCTGTGAGAGCTGAAGTAGAAGTTCAGATTAAGTTGCAGCTGAGATCTGCTTTGCTGGGGGGATTATGGAGTTGGCTGTGATGTGTTAGCTGCCAGGTAGGGCAGGAGGAGCAAAGCCTTTCAGCAGGCTGTGATCAGACAGAAGCTGCTGCTTTCAGGGCTGAAAATGCTGCTCTGGGGCCAGATGCTCCTTCCTTTATGGAACTGGCTGATCCAGCCTGAAGAGGACAGCTGGGCTGTGTTGACCTCTTTGGTGAACTGGTGCTTCTGGGCTCGCTCTGTAGAACTGTCAGCACTGGTGGAGGTTCAGGCAGCAACTGGAGAGGAGCAGAGTTTGCTCCCACTGCTGCATTTTAGTCTGATGTGGGTCCTAGCTACAGTAGAGAGGAAAATGGGAGTTCTGAGATACATCTAGTGGTTTTTAATCATTTGCGTGAGCTCAATTTCTGTAATAGCCTCCTCCAGGAAGCTTCCTCCCTGGCTGTGCCTGTGTGCACCGAGGAGATGCATCACCCGAGGCTTAAAATGCACCTGCTCTGAGGTGGGAGACAAAGGGGCCAGGGCCAGCAGCTGCCATGGTGGGAGGGGTAGGGGACCAGCAAATCGGTGTGCGGTAGGACTGGCCTGAACGCACGACTCTGCACCCAGTTAAAATACCCGACATTGAGCGGCTGTTCCTGTCAAAATGTTAAAAATATCCCAGGTTCTCCATGAATCCGAGAGATGCAGTGGCAGTTGCCTAGCAGGAGTATGGATGAGTGTCCTCCCTCGGAGCCGTGGAGGGAGTGCTAACGCACTGAGCTGATAGTCTGAGGACTCTGGCAGGGAAGATTGCCTGAATCTTTCCTTGGACAGCGGGGCTGACCCAGCTGGGACGTAAAGCAGAGGTTCAGGGTGACCTGCTCCTTCCAGGGACGGCGTGTGAGCTGACCTCTCACGTGGGGCAGAAGGTCCAGCCCTTCAAGTTGTCTGGTGTGATTGAGACTAGATATTTTGGGCAGACTGCCATATTTCCCCAAGAGTCCTCCAGAGGTGAGAGTCTCCCCCATGCCAGGGTGGAGGGACCCTGCTCTGCGGCTGGGGGAAGACATCCCACTTCCCCCATCTCCAGAGCTTGTTGGGCTGCAGTATCACCCCGCCACCGTGCCACAGCACTGGCGTTATGTTGCCATGCTGCGCACGGCAGAACTGCTGTGCGGCTTAGCAGGGACCAAGGTGATCTCTAAAAGCATCTGTGCATTGTAGAGATAATGCTTATCTGTTGGGAGGAGCGAAGGAGTGAGCAGGCCTGACCTCCAGAGCACCAGCGAGACTCAGACCTCACGGCTGAATCTCTCTGCTGATCTATCAGATCTCTCTTCACCTACAAAACCATGAAGAAACCCAGTCAATATGATAGCGAGGTGCTAGAAGACGCTTGGTGAAAGGCGCTTGTGCTCATGGAGAGCAGTGAGAGGGCAGTCTGGTATTCGCAGCCATGAAGCACGCTGTAAACTGGGTCCTGCGTGTTGCTGAGCCACTGTCGCACCATATGGCAGCCAGTGTGGGTTGTAAAGTCTGAGCCCCTCAGCGGGTGCCTACTGCCACCCAAAACGGCTTGAAGCCATCTGCTGTGACTACCCCTCCTCCCACCTCCTGCTGTAGGCATGGCCTGAGCACGTATTTCCTGCTCAGAGCCTTCACGAAGCAGCCGCATCCTTCTCTTAGAAGTATTTGCAAAGCTGTAACCTCAAATGTTTCATGTAAATCTTCATGTCAACAGCATGTTCATGTGTTGGAGATGTTACAGATGCTTCCTGCCCTCCTCAGCTGCTTGCTCCCTCCTGAAAGGGAACAGGGGTGCTGCGAGAGCAGCGGTCCCAAGAGTTCATGTCCAGGCTGAAATTCCGAAAACAAGGGACAACGACTGTTTGTTTAAAATTCCCTTCCCTCTAATCTCCACAGATGCAAGTGAGATAACATTTTTTGCAGGGTTACTCAGCAACGAAAAAATATTTGGGTCAAGTTGAGCTGTTTACATTCGTCTTGGTTTATCCATCTTGTAGGGAATGAAACAAGTTTCTTAAGTTTTTTCCCCTTCATTTTATTTTTATCTCAGTGCTTCGTATAAAAAGTCTTCCATGTGAATCATGGATATTATGATTCCAGTCATGAGGAAGGCCTTGTGACATCTCTTTGCTGTGGTGGTACACGAAGGATGAGTAAGCTGGGTTCGGGACTGTAAGACCCAGCCTGGTGTCTATCTCTTGCCCTTCCTTGGCTGCCTGATTTGGAACGGAGAGGCCCCGGTTCGTGAACTGGTGGTGGTAATAGGAGTAAATTTAAACTCTCTTCTTCTAATGAGATGCCCGGTGGCTCAGAGTTTCACAGACGATTCTACAGTCTGTGTGTGAAAATGCTCTCCAGGGGACAGATCTGTTCTTTACACTCATGCTTCCGTGAACGCTTAGCTTTCTGAGCCGGAGTGAAGGTGCAAATAACAATGTCCTTCCAAAGTCAGTTCTGCTTTGCGTGAGATCACGAAGTCTCGATAAAGACACTTACTGAAAGATTGCTTGTACTGGCCCTGGTCTTCTGGAAAGCTTAGGGTTGTCTGTGTGGAATCACCTGTCCAAAAAAGCGCTAATTGATTGCAGATTGTCTCGTAGCCTTAGAGGAATGTCCCCTGCCCATCCCACTCTGTCGGCCTCTCTGCTTTGTGATGTGTGTCCTGGGGCTCCATTGGTCTTGTTGAATTAAAGAGGTGGAGGCTGGGAAGCTAGAAATGATCGACCATCACTGAAGGAGGCCACCTCGTGTGCTCACCAGCATGGGGAAGCTTCTCCCTTCAGGCCTCCTTGGAACCTCTGCCACTTGAAAAGGGTGGAGAAAAAGCCCTGAAGGAATGGACCGGAGACAGATGATGCTGCCCCAGCTCCAAGGAAGCACCAGGTCTGGCTGGGTAATCTGACAGCTTTATCTGTCATTAAAGTGGAGGTTGTTGTCCCAGGGGCCTGCGCAGAGCTCCTGGTGTTGCCACGGGGCTCTGGGCAAAGTGTGGATGGCTGCTTCCAGGAGTACCTGAGGCTGCCGAGGGAGACGGATGTGTCGCAGGCACATGAATGAAAAGTAGGTCAGCAGTGGGGAGCAGGTCTCCGCGGGCGTTAGCACGCTTGTGTGTGTCTGGCAAACTCAGGGAATGAAAAAATAAGCTGTTTCTTATCCTCTCCCCTCCAGTGCGTGCTGTGGAGGGAAGGAGGGGTCTTCAGGGACAGCAGGACAGATCCTTCTCCGGAGCAAGTCTTTGTAGCTCCATTGATTTAGTTGGCAACTCACTGATTAATACCAGTTGAGAATCCAGGCTGGAGTGTTTTGTACGCTTGTAAATAATTGAACACCACGTGAATACAATGATGTCAGGGAGGATGGGAATAAAGCAGAGACTGAAAAATTTTAGGGCTTTTGCAACAAGGCTTTTATGTGGAAACACATTGGTATCTTGGCTGTGAGGCGCTATGGCCGAGTGTGAGGCTTTTTCATCGTAATTACAAGGACTAGAGCCGGAGAGCTCTTGAAACTGGGAAAAATGGCAAGCACATGTCAGATGGGGAGCGGGAGACTGCTGCCAGCTGCTTCCCCCTCCCCGCTGCCTGACTAGGATTGATAAAAATGCGTTATTTTTTAAAACTAAAACTGAGTCCTGGTTCTGGCAGGGTGCTAAGTTGACAAACCTGGATATTAAACCCTCATTATCCAGGGCAAAGCGGAAATAGCACAAGCTTCCTGCATGCCGAGGGACGCGGTTAATGCTCCAGTGCTTTGGTGAAGGCCAAGAGATGCAACTTGTGGCGGTGGCGGTTTGTGCTGTGGTCTCCAGGCTCCCTTTACGCGCTGGCTGCCCAGTGCCCGCCTGTCAAAGATGGCTTTTAATGGCAGGGCTTCACGGGAGCTGTGTTGACCTGTTCCTTCCCGCTGCGCTGGGAGCAGATCAAGGGTTCCCAGATTCATGCCTCTCCTGTGACAGCTCCAGCCCCTGCTCTCGTGGAGATGTGAGGTTAGGAATCGTTTGATGTATTTAAACCCATCTGCATGCGTGATTTAGGGACAACAGAGGTGCCAAGCCAGTGGCCCATGAGCCGGTGGCTGCGCTCAGCCGGGAGGCAGGCACTCCGGGGAGCCCAGACGGAGGGCTGCTGACACCTGGGGCAAGGCGAGCTTCCACACCTGGAGCCTTCCAGGAGCTCCTTCGGGAGGAGATGAAGCTGGAGGTCTGGAAGAGAGCCTGCAGATCATGGACGAGATTCCTACAGCCCTGTGATGCGTGAGCCGTCAGTGTCACCCATTGTCCATCAGAGAGGGGCTCTGTCTGTGTTGTATCTGCTCTTAGGAAGAGTAAAATGCAAATTCTTCGAGGGAGTTATTATTCTGTCTAAAGACGAATGCCCAGCTTCCAGAAAAATGCAGGTTTTGAGCCTGGGGTTTGTTCTTTTTGCCCACCATGCAGCAGAAATTCAGGTCCCTTGCTGATTTCCCGGGTCCACCTGCCGCGGTGCCCGGCCAGGACCCAGGTGGCTCTGCCCCTGCCACTCTCTGCGCTCATGAAGGCAGGAGCCAGCTCTGCCTGCTTGCAGGAGCAGCTGTCATTTTGGGTCGGGCTCCGGTTAGGCTGTGATTCGCCTCCTGGGGAGGCTTTATGTTCTTCTTTTCTTTGTCACTGTCTTTAACTTGAAATAAAAGTGAGTCAGAAACAAGTGACCATTTTGTGCCGGCGATGTCATGGTGGCTGTAGCTGCCCTCCATATCTTGGACCATGGGCACACCTTAATACCACGAGCTATTTTTATCCAGGGCTTGGACTTTTCGCGCTGTAGGATTTATCAGCGAGCTATTCACTACATCACGAATCCCTTTCTGATGCAAGATACCTGTGTGCTCTGCCGGCTCCCTGCTCTGCTGGTCTCCTCACCCAGACAAGGAATGTGGGGGGCTGCAAGTCCCTGCAGCTCAGCAGAGGGGGTCTGGC
>NW_010397061.1:5779-18593 GCF_000710305.1 Buceros rhinoceros silvestris | reverse complement strand
AGTCTCCTTGACCCTCCTTTTGCTGTTAAGGCATTTATAGAACCTTTTTTTGTTGTTTTTTGTAATTGTCTTTTAGTTGCCAGATTAAGTTCCAGCTGGGCTTTCACCTTTCTCATCTTCTCTGTGCATGGTCTCACAGAATCCTTGTAGTTTTTGTGAGTGAAGTGCCCCTTCTTCCATAGGTCATAAACTTTCTTTTTCTTCCTGAGCTCCAGCCAGAGCTCTCTGTTCAGCCATGCTGGTCTTCTACCCTTCCGCTTGTGGGTCACTGGGACAGCCTGCTCCTGGGCTTTGAAGATTTTCTTCTTGAGAACTGTCCAGCCTTCCTGAACCCCTTTGCCCTCCAGAACCACCTCCCAAGGGACCCTGCCAACCAGTCTCCTGTAAAGGTTGAATCCTGCCCTCCGGAATTCCAAGGCAGCAGTTCTGCTGACCCCCGTCCCTATTGCTTCTATAACTGAAAATTTTACTATTTCATTGTCATTTTGTCCAAGACAGCCTCCAACCTTCACACCATCCGCAAGCCCTTCTCTGTTGGTAAACAGAAGGTCCAGCAGTGATTCTTCCCTGATTGGTTCCCTCACCAGCTGTGTGTCTTCCACACACTCTAGGAACATCCTGGACTGTTTCCTCACTGCTGTATTTGATTTCCAGCAGATAGTTGGTCTTGCAGAGAGTAAGAACATTTTAAAAATCTCTCTTCACCTATCCCAAGCTGGACACTCTCAGGACATGCCACTCTCTCAAATACCTTTAGCTAGAATCAATGCAGTTTGTTTAGGCACTTTAGTAGTGTGATAGTGATACACTTGTTTGTAAAGAATTTTTCCCTCAGATAGCTTTTGACTCTAGGAGAAAAATCTCTTGAGTCTAAAATTGACTATGTAGTTTTCGTATCTGGTTGGCTTTTTTTTTTTTCTACCCACAGTTTACTACTGAAACAGATATTAATAAGAAAAATGACAAAAATAACACACATTTTCTTTGGTCTTTCTCTGTGCAAGCTTATCTGGGGAACTGTTTACACAAACTAAATGACAAGACAAATCAATTAAATAGAATATCCCTTTAAAACTTCCACTCTGCTGCTGTTTCTTTCTTCTTTTTCTTTTTCTTTTTTTTTTTTTGACACAGGCAAATTACTTTCTTACTACACCTAACTTCATATGGAGTTTACTAAACTAACTTAAAAAGTTAGTTAAAAAAGTTAGTACATAGGTCTTCCGGGAAACGTAAATAGTTGAAGGGGCCAAAAACCCACCAGTCTGCTGGGAATAGCTCTTGAGCTGGCACATCTGCTAGCAGTGCCTCAAAGCTGGACAGGCAAGATGGACATAGTTCCCGTTTTCAGTCCCTTTCCTGCTTGGCTGACTTAATGTCCTGCCTCGACCCTTAACACTTAATATGGAGGATTTGTGGAGGGATGTTTTTAATGGCAGGATTCTTATGGTAAAAGCATCATGCAGGAAACGAAATTTGGCATGTTGGCATCTGCTAAAGGCATTCAGCCCGCCTTGATGTATGAAAGCCTGACATGACCATGATGATGCTGTCTCTTACAATTTTATCCTAAAGTCTTAAACTATTCTGTTGTTGTGAATGTTTCTAGGGATACAAATCTCTTTTCCATGCTCTAAACCAAAGCTGAAAGTGACAACTGAAAATGATGCAAGTGTGAATTTTAGGTCGATCAGAGTCCCCCCTGACCACCTTGAATACTTTCCTGTACTGAACATTTAAAAAATCAACAAAGTCCAGATCCCAAACCAAACTCTGAAACTTTGCCTGCATTTAAAATATTTTATCCAAATGTTGATAGAAAAGACTTGTTTAAAAAATGTCACACTTGCTGTTTGGATTTCATCACCCGGTTTATAACTACTGTGCAGATGTCGTCAATGTATTATTTCGTTGTGAGTATCATCCTAGGGAAGTGTTTTCACTTCTGACTACTTTATATGCTGATTTTGGTTTTGTGCGACTTCAGTTTTAACTAATTTTCACTTTTGGGTGTCAGGTAATATCAACACTTTATATTCGTAGGCAGCTGAATGTGCATTCCTCACTGTTAGAGATAGACTGCAGCTATACAGATTTCTGATAAGAAATAAATTCTTCCTTGCCAGTTCAGATACACAATTTTGTGTAATCCATTCTTTCTTGCAATTTTGTCTAATCCATTCTTTTCAAATTGATTAGATACATTTTATCTATATTTTTATTACTGATTTCTAGGAGAATTGTGCACCGCATAGAATGCTATCTTACTGTTACACATCAATTTTGATATTCTAAAACAGGACTTTTGACACATCTCAAGATAATAACAAATAATGAGTTCTAAATCTTCTTTTGTGGTTTATGTTGCCATGTTCTTTCTAGAAAGGAGAGTGTCATCATCTTGTGTTCACAACACACAGAACTTAAGAAAACCCCCAGATCTATCTTATTTTTCTTTTCTTAGGAGTGAAATTGGGAAGGCTGAAGTTATTTGAACTGCTCTCTGTGCTTATCTGTTTGCTACATCTTGGAAGCTCATTCTTCATACCCATTTGGTTACATAAAGCATGGAAAGCATGGAAAATGACAAAGTTTCTGGATAGGTTAATGAACTTGCTGACTATTCTGTTTTGTCAGCAATGAGGGACTGATTACACAGCTTATATAGTTCTCTGTTACCCCCAAACATGAAGAGGGACAAAGTGACCATATAGATGTTGAATAGGAAACAAGCTCACCTTAAAATCAGTAAATTTAAAAGAAAAAAGCAAGGATTTTATTTACATTCCAATATAAGTCAAACTAATGTATTAAAATAAATTTTACTTTCATTTTAAATAAGTATGTGAGTGTGTTTTTACAGGAGGTTGTTAGCAAAATACATAGCTAAAGCTCAGTTTGTAGCCAGAAAACTATTACTTAATGCTCATTGTCCTTAATTCAGCTAGCTAAATCAGCCAACACACACATGAAGCCATATTTGATGCACTTCCAAAGACGTGCCTTAAATCCTGAAGGAGACGATACCCTATATTCTCTGTGGGCTTACCAAATTCTAATGCAAGTAAGGTCAGATTTTTAAATGCAGTTCTACGTCCGACATTGAAAAAAGCTCTTTCCTTAATATCAGAACTTTTTCTTGTGACAGAAATTGTTGACCAGATTTGTATTTTATACAACTTCATACCAGGGTTGATTAGAATGGAAGACGTATGTCTGAGCTTTTTTACTTCTCTTTGCATTTAAAATGATAAATTAACTTTGTTCTGACTTGGAAGATGTTCAAATTTTGGGATACTGGAATTCTGAGTGGAATGAAAACACTTTTGTGAGTTTCCCTAGTAACAAAGATCCTGAACCAGGCCAGCTGGCATGCTCTCACCTTGAAAAGTGTCAGCATGTCTCTTGGAATGCTTGGATGACCTCCTCATACAAATGAACATTGGATATATCACACACTGGTGTCGAGCACTTCCTCATCATGAGGTCTGACAGCTCTAATATTCTCCCCATCATGTCTCCCCACTCTGGTTTGCTCAAATGCCTTAAGGATATTGAACTAGAGTGAGCTCAGTGCATCCACTGATTTATACTCAGTTTTAGAAAGTGGATAGCAATGCATGTTTTTTTGTGGCTTCTTTTTGGTAGTATGTGGCAGGCTAACAAGATGGAAATGACAAATGATTTTATGGTAGTTTAAGGGGGGTGTGTGTGTGTGTGTGTGTGGAGTCTGCAGGCATCCATAGCAGTACTGTCATGCTTTGAAGTGACTCTGCTTCCTAGTAAACAAAGGGCTTTTTCAGGGTGCCTCAAGTGTTCTCTACTCCTCCTCAAGAGGTGGGACTGCTGAATCTATACTTGAGTAGTAATATGTCTGATAAATTTAATATTGATATATAGTATAAATGAATCATAAATAAGGTGTCATTAGTGAATCAGCCAGAAACACCCCCCAAACTGTGGCAAGTTCTCATGGTGGGGCAGAGAAATCACTCTGACGCCAATATGGTGTGCAGTGAAACTCATTTATTGTTTACAATGCTTCTCTATTTATAGAGAATAGATTCTTGTTCACGCGGCTGGTTACATAGCGATTGGATATTGTCCTTGTCACTCAGATCGCATGCATCTCTTAAGGGGCTATGATTGGATAGAGGGGTTAGTTCACGTGCAGTTTCTGATTGGTTAGTGTTAACCAAGCAGAGGCTAGTTAGAGATATAGTTTCTCACCTGATGGTGTTGCAGCTGGGTTTTGGCTGCCACGTTCCCAGAGGGAGTATCATATTTTTCATAGTTCTAATTCTGCTAGAAAGATACCGACACCAAACAAATAATTTAGGAGTCAACAGTGAGCGTGAACTACACAGTAACCTGAATTTTTGACATGCAGGTCTAACCGGAATTAACACCCAAGACAGGAAATGTTCCCACAGCAAAGCCCCATCTCTGACACCACAATGCTGTTGTTTCTACTCTTGATATGTATGGGCTTGACCATATGGCCTTTAATCTAAGACATCTCAGTATTTCTCCCTGATCATTGCAGCACTTCCTTCGAGAGGACTTGTGGAAAGTGAATTGGATGACCATCGCTATTTGGGTGATGGTTATTGCTTAACCTTCCCTAATGAAGAAACTCTTGGCTTCTCACCTGCACAGGTGAGTAGAGAGTAGATGATACTAAAGAACCTCCAGATGTGAATTTGAGGGTTTTCTATATGTATGGGACAAGGATAGGTAGCAATCAAACACAGATTTTCTTACTGTCTCTCACAAGGGAAACCAGTTGCCATAAAGTGTTACAAAACCTCCTCCTTCCAGGAACCACACTTGACGGTGTATATTGGCTTTTTAACCATTTAAATATATTTCAATGACTGCTGATTTGGTCAGAGATACAAGATTATTATCTTAATAAAGAGTTGTTTGATCTCGTAATAGTTCCTGCAGAAAGTCACAATTTCAGCTTTCATTTGAGGTTTAGCCCACTGCTAAAGCCTTAGGTTGTAAGAAAGTTTCTCATTACCTACAGCAGGAAGTTGAGGAAGAACTATGGGAGATGGTGAGGTATAGGATATCAATCTAAGAGGAAGTATCACCTCGGAAGTGGAAAACAGGAACTGGATATACAATGCGGAGATTAGTGTTCCTGCAAGACATGGAAGAGGCAAGGCACAGAGGGCTTACCGACTGGCTGTGGAAGTCCTAAAGCCATTTTGCGTAGTGCTACTCTGAGTTACTACAATTTCTATGTTTCCAAGGTGATTAAAGCAACGGAATGTCCATTTATGACACAGCAGAAAAAAGCTTGTGAGAATATTTTAAATAAGAAGTGAATTACTTCATCCAAAAGGCTTTTCTACCTCTTGAATGTATATTAGTTAATTTCATAACTGTCATATTGGGCAGTATGAAACAGCTGATTGGAAAGAATGGAGTTGTATGAGCTCATTTGATGAGATAATTTTTTTTTCTTCAAATTTCCTAACTCCTATAGTAATTGTTCTTGCGATGAAGGAGTAAAGTTGAAATATTTATCTATGGGATTTCATGCTAATAGTTTATTCTAGTATGGGAAGTGGGAAGATTTGTTTGAAATCTTTTTTCACACTCATTAATTGCCTAGAAAATTGAGTTTTCATTTCTTTTACTAATCCCCTGCTGCTGATGCAACTTCTGACTTTTGGAATTCAGACTTGCCAGTTGGGCAGACTGGTCTTTCAATATATCAAAATGTATGATGTTTTTCTTGTTAGACATGGATTTTCTTTCTCTTCTCATCAGTGAAGCATAAGCCTTACTTCTCTTCAGATTCCATGATACAATCTATGATACTACAATCTAGAAAAGGATAATAGAACCTTTTTCTCAGTTAATTTTTTCTTTTGTTACAATTCTTTTTTGCATCTCTTACTTTTGGACTATGTGATTCTATTCCTTCGAGGAATGAATGAATGTCACCCCTTCGAGGGTGACAGTCATCTGAGATGCTGCAAATGAAATGACACTGAAATACATTAGATCATAGTTTAGTTTTCTTCCTCATCCTCCGTTCATACTCAAATCTTGTGTCAAAGCAAAATAAGGACAACCTAGTTTACACCTTCCCAATTTTCACAGGCAGCTACTGAGCAGCAGTCTTGTGTGGTTTCGTGCCAACACATGACCATCTGTATGTGTCTTCCTGTTTAAAAAGACCACATCTACGGTTTCTTCTTAATGGACGAAATTCCTGGCCAATCACAAATCTTTGCAGAAACCAGGCTTGGTTTCCTTTGACCTTACCACAGAACTTTTCTTTTACATGTGGCAATCTACAGAGCCCTTAGCTTCAATTCATCTTAAGTTTGAGTACTAATGCGAATGTGTTCTGCTACAAAAGCTGGAAACAACAAACTCACTCTCCACAGGGTGCTACACATTCTCAGCTTGCACTTACACAGTGCTTTTTATATAGAAAGAATAAAATATGCTTTTCAGATCCTAATCCTACCTTAGGAGATAGGATGATCCCCTGCAGCCTTAGGAACTTGATACATAACATCACTAGAAAGCAGCCACCATCAGGATGGAATTTCATTGTGAGAAGGATATTGCAGCGATCATATTGAGGAAAGGATGACTTTGAATGCACAGTTGAGCCATTACTCTTCCTCAAACTGATGCAAGATTTTAAATTCATTCAGAAGAAAACATGTCTCTTAGTTTCTGTGGTTGACCATGGAGGGATAATATAAGATTTCTTGAACTCATCTTCTTTACCTTGAATGGAAGAATTAACAAGACATCTCAGTGATGTCCTAGCAACAATAAAGACTGAAGCAATGAAGATTGAAAGAATTAAAGATGACGGAACATCATAAAGTTCAACAAGGAGAAGTATAAGGTCCTGCAACTGGGAAGGAACAATCCCATGTGACAATATATGCTGGGGAACCCCTAGCTGGAAAGCAGCTTAGCAGAAGAGGACCTGAGCGTCCTGGTGGATACCAAGCTGAATACAAGCCAACAATATGCCTTTGCCACAAAGAAAGTTAATGGGAACCTGTGCTGCATTAGCCAAAGTATTGTCAGTAGGCTGAGGAAGGTGATCCTTTCTCCCTCCTCAGCACTGGTGAGGCCACACCTGCAGTGCTGTGTTCAGTCCTGTCCTCCACAATACCAAAGAAACATGGGTATACAGAGAGAGTCCAGGAAAGGACCACAAAGACAATGAATGAATTGGAGTATCTCTCCTATGAAGCAACAATGATATTACATGATAATGTTTAGGAAAGTTGATTGTTTAATCCTTCTCAGAGTTGGTGGGCTGAGGGCCCTCAGTACCACAGTTCAGCTGAAGACAAGATGTCCACACATTTTTTCCTCCAACAGCTGCATTCAAACCATTTTCACATTTTTTATCCATTTCAATGCATAACGTACAAGAATAATTTTGGAATTAATGCAAAACCTTTGAGCAAAGGAGTATCTTGGAAAGAAAGGAACACAGGAAGTTCCATCTAAACATAAAAACCCCCTTTTTTGCTTTGAGGGTGACAGAGCACTGGAACAGTCTGCACTGAGAGTTTGCGGAGTCTCCTTCTCTGGAGACTTTCAAAACCTGCCTGGATGCGATCCTGTGCAACCTGCTCTAGGTGAACCTGGTTTAGCTGGGGGTTTGAAATAAATGATCCCCAGAGGTGCCTTCCAAACCCTGTGGAAGTGCCTTCCAAACTCTGTGATTCTGTAATTTGGTGAAAGTTTCTTTACTAGATCTCAGGTTAGCTTGGTACTGGGTGATATATTGCCCCCATAAAAACTGAAGGCAGCTTTAACTCTCAGTTTGTCTTTGCTGACCATGGTGCAGTTCTCGTGTCTCTCAGCACAAATCCTATGCTAATGACACACAAATAGATGACCTTCCCTTTCTACAGTCTTAGAGGTTTGAAAAGATTGTAATTTGCTTTTAGTTCACTTGAAAACTAGGCTGGGTATCCTTTCAGCGCGACAGTCTTACTACAAGTCCCCTTTGACTCCTTGAACAGGAGAAAGGATGTGCAAATGTATTTTCATCTTTTAAACTCCTCATTTATATAGCAAAGGGAACATAATTTGTGGGTTTGGCGTTTTTTTTTTTTTTGCCTCACGAGCTGTTAAATTGCAACCTTTAATACATAAGTATCTCCGATCATCTTAATTGGTGTGAATGTGATTAAAGAAATCCCTTATCCCCGAGGATTTCGAGGGAGTTTGCTTCATTTTGCTGACTGATAAGGTTTGTCATATTTGATCTAATATCAGAAGTGTGGAGAGAAAAAACAGAAGCAAACCAAGATGTACTTTTTGGGGTTTTTGAGGTTGAGTAGGAAATTTGTAAGTTACATGAGTACAGATAATTATGCTTCTTCACACTGCACTTGTTGAGATGTAGAGGCGTTTTATTCTTGGGGGATTTTGAACAAATAGTTGCCACTGTTGGGATGATTGCTTCAATGTGTGGCCCAATTCTAGGGAAAGCTCATAGCCTATAGGTAAAACTGAAGGGAGCAGAAACGTTCATTGATTTATCTTAATTACACGACACATCCGTTTTCCATTCTCAGATTTATGTTATTTCTAAGCTCTGTAAATCATGCATCTAGGCATATTTTCAGAAGGCTGCAAAAAGAAATTAGGATTTTCCCCTTTACATTCACAAGAAGCAAAACGTTTGTTTGCTTTTTACTTGAAGTTGCTGTTTTTAATTAGGGTTAGGGATAAATAATAGAGAGATAATAACCATTTAAAATATATGGGCCAGACAGATTCTTACAAAGCATCACTTTGCACTAGTTTATCTCGGTGGAGGATCATTTATGATATTAAATCAGTTGAAGGTAGTGGAATTATCTAGCCTCATCAGCTATGACAGTTCAGAAAATGTACAGTAATGCTTCTGAAAACAAAGCAAAATGCGCAAGCATAAAAAGCAGAGGCATTTTTAATACAGATGAGTTGAGATAGATGGTCCAGCTACCTGTTAAAATTGCAGAGGCAAAATAGGATGATTTCAACAGAAGTTGGGAGCAGAGATTTCTAATCTTGACTGCTGGCTCCTTGCTTTAATGTAATTAATTATGTTATGATGATAGAGCCTAGAGGCTTTAAAAAAGTTAGGACCTCAGAATTGCTCTGAATCCCTTGTTGCAAAGAGAGGTAAGAGGAACAATTAGGACAGAGAGAAGGCTTAACTGCAATACACTGTGAGCACTCCGGTGTGATGACTGGGGAGGGAATATATGGTGTGGTGAGGAAGATTGTCTAAAGAAAATGGGATGAAAGGAAGAAAACGTAGGAGATAGAATAAAATAAGAAAAGGATAGAGGAGCAAATGTAGTTAAGGACAAGAAGAAAGGAGAGCTGTGTCAAGCTGGTCACTTTCTTTTTATGCCTGAAGGGTCTTTGACCACTTCTGCAACCATTCTCCATAGTTCTTTCCCCCAGGTGGGTTCTCCAAGAGCAAAGGCGTTTCTCCAAAATATGAAAGGTTCTGGGAGAGGAAGCTGAATCTTGCTCTGACTGCTTCCCATTTAGTCTGTTTTGTCTCTAATTTCGCTGCTGCTTCTTTTAACTTGGCAGTTTATCTTATCACGAGTCTCAGTTTCTCCAGGTGTGAAAGCAGCTATCCTCTGAAGATGAAAGGTGCTATAAAAATCATTCTTGTTCATGTCAGGCTTTGCAATGAAACCGGTTTCTCACTTGTCACCTGTCTGTTCTTGTTCTTCATAATCTTTTTAATGAATCTGTTATCACCGAACTGAGCTGTGAGATGAGCTCAGGAATATATATTATCATTTTTAAAGAACTGGAGGGAAGGATGACTATACAAAAGGAATGTTTTTAACATTTATTATTTTGGAGGGGCTTCTATGGCTACAAGTGTTGTAAACTTTAGGCTAGACTAATAAGCATGCTATTCTATAAGCTAACCTCACCTGAAACTACAATACAATTCAGATCAAAAAGAGACTTGGAAATTTTGAGATGGATAGATAGTCCCCTAAATTCGGTAAAGGTTTTAGTCAAATTCTTATAGTTAAAAACTTCTTTGGTATTCTGGCACAAAAATAAAGTGGTTGAAGTTTTCTAGGTAAAAACATGTTGCAGAAACTTTCAGTCTACAAACACACGATCTCCATTTTAAACATACCTATGGTAAGTTTTTAAGGTGACACTTGAACAGTAACAAAACACATCATTAATTTCACAGCTTTAAGCAAATCTACATTTCAGGGCTTTTACCTGGAAATATTTGACAAAGCCTCTTTTCCCATTGCAGAATGGACTCACAGTTTCTTTGAGCATGATCTTTGTGTGAAACAAGTTCTCCATTACTAAAGTTAAATTATAAAACTAAGGGAAAAAGAAAGTGAAAACAATAGATGAAGAATTGTAACTGTTATGATTGTTGGAATATTTTAGCCATCTTGAGTTTGATGTTTTTCCTTTAGCCTCCAAATAAACCCAGACCTTTTCTTTGTATCTTTTTTCACTTCCTAATCCAAATCATAGCAGTAGTTATGAGAGGAAAACTTTACATATGAAAAACTTTAAACTCCTATTAAAATTTATCAAGTATGTCCATTTACTATCACAAACCACACACTTAGATGACTAATCCTTAAATTCTGTGTGTTTTTTATGTAGGATAATCCTAATTTCTGAGTTAAAAACTTAATGTTTCTTTAATAAAAAATGCTTGAGTAACTTAAAAAAGAGAAAGACTTAAGCCCTACGAATTCATCAGTTTATTTGAAATGGTGCCAACAGTATTTAATTTTCTAGGATAATGCTGTACATTTTTCACTCATGATCCACACTAGGAAGGCTATTTACTATACAGTAAATAGCTCAGAAGTAGATCAAGTTTAATATAAAAGATATTTTAAAAGTGTCTTCTACCTAGTTTTATTGAATTACCCACTATTCCAGTCTTGCTGCCATGGTCTGCAGGCTATTAGCGTTTTCAGGGCAGCTGACCTGAGTTGCTTTGCAGGTGTATTTCATACCGTAAATGTCACACTCATTAAAAAGGGGGAAATTTGCTGAGGATGGGGGACTTCTGCTTGGGCTCCTGCTCTTGCTCAGCCTCCGCTTGACTCTGCTCCTCTTCCATCTCCTGAGAGTTGCTTTGCATTTGATGTCAGTTTGGCTGCTTCTTTAAATCCATTTTCATTTCCATCCACTTCTTTTCCTATTCCCCCTTCTCTGCCAGGGAAGGGTCACTGGAAGTAGAGTGACTGTTATAGTTTAGCCCCAGATACCACTTCAATGCAGATATCCACTTCAGGTCACTGACTCAGGGACAGCAGCAATTGTTTTCTGACACTGTTGTTGGTATGGACAATATTAAGTGCCTTGTTTTAAAGCTGAAGAAACTGTTTGAAAAACAGGAGTTGATAAACAACAGCAATTTCCTCCCACTACTATCTGTGTCATCTGTCTTACTTGGGTGGATAACACACACTTTTCAACAAGATATTTTGTCTTTCACAGCATTCCCAGTATTGACTGGACTCAGATGATCAGTCCAGTGTTTCACTTGTGTTTTTTTATTATTTGCGTGATGACTGTGTATCAGAGTTCCCTTTCTGCACATCAAGCGGGGAAAATATGATGAATTTCATTCTCTGCTAAGATGATGCTCATCATCATGTATTTCATATACTCTGCTGTTGTGAAATGCTTCAAAATCTCAGTATCCATCAAAAATTATTTTAGGCTAGAGAATAAGAAAGAATCAATCTAATTTTTTTTTTTTTTATAACAGCGTTGTGTTCCTCTCTCCTCATGAAACAGGCAGCATCTCTAAGACCATGACTGAGCTGCCTCATTCAAGTTTAGAAATGAGAAAACTTGAAGGGAACTCAAAGCCCTGAACTCATAAAATGCCCTTTCTGGGGCTCTCTGCATTTGTAGCTTGTGCAGAAGAGGCCCTGAGTCTGGGGGCATGATCATCACAGCTTCATGGCCATGTTACCCCAGGACAGCTGTACAATAATGAACTTAAAAAAAAATTTTGCTAGGTGCTGCTCCCATCAAACAGGCTGTTAAAAAAGTACAGAAATAAATGTAGTAAATATAGTAAATGTAATATTTTACATTTTTCTACTATGATACCCAGATTAGCCTTAAGGAAAGTTCGAAGAGAGAAATTAAACTTAGAATGCAAGTTTAGCGTAAGAATTGAAACAAACAAACAAAAATATTAACCATGCTACTCTGTCCATTTAAAATATATTTTGAGAAAGGGATTTATGTGCATCCTCAACTCTGAAGATTTGTTTTCTCCTATTCCATATCTTCCTTTTTAATGGTTAGTCCTTAACTATTGGACTTATTTTGCATAACACTGAGAGAGTCTTGTGCCATTTGTAGACTAGAGACGCAGACTGTGTGCAGAAACCTGGAATAAGTTTGCTTTATTGATACAGCTGAGTTTCTTATCAATATGTGATGTACGTTATCATTTAATCAGTATTTCTGAGCTGTCATGTGCCAAAATGCCTTTAATTTAAACATAGATGTAATATTTAGCTGAAGAAGAACTTGAGCACAGATTACAAAAGTTGAGTGTTTCCATCTATGAAAAAACTAAATGACTATGGTTCAATTCACTGAAGGTTATTTATACCTCGGAACTTGCTGTCCTTAAAGTGCCCGTCCCATTAGAAATATGATACAGATGCCCTGAACTAAAGGAACATTTTCCTTTTTCCTGTGTAAAATACGAAACAAAAGAAAACAGAAAAACACCTCGTTAAAACAGTTCCTTTGTCCTTCTTTGACGAAT
>NW_010397061.1:0-5609 GCF_000710305.1 Buceros rhinoceros silvestris | reverse complement strand
ACATAGGAGGTCTATTTTATGTGCTAATCCCACAACAACCTCTGAGATACACTGCAAGTTATTTGATGGGGTCTGGGGATTTTTAATGTGATGAAAATCAACATGTTGTATAATGAGAGATTTCAGGGTTTCTGTCTGTCAGAGTTTTCAAGTGGGAGAGACTTCTTTCAAAATTATTGCTTGTGTTCGGCCACCTGTACCCAGGCCAGCTGAATATTTTACTGGCATGACCCTTCCCTACGGGCCATGTTCCCTTAGCCTTTCAGGAAGGCACAAGTACGATTTCAGTTGCCAGGAACTGATCTCATCAGTGTATGTATGTGTGATCTTTAAATATGTTTTCAAGGTCACCACCGCAGATACTTATTTTCATGTTTAGTAGTCCTAGTACATTTTACCACCTTTTTCTTACAGGATGAATACCTTTGCATATATGGAGGCAGGCAAGGGAAGATTCTTTTGGTGAGGAAAATATACACTCTGGGCCAGATCCTCAGCTGTTATAAATCACGCCTGCCCTGCTGAAGCCACTGGAGACGTACCAGCTTACTTCACAAAGGAAGCAGCTATGTGTTCTTTTTGACCTTTTTTTTAGAAGCATCTTTACTGAGTTGCAAATGTGTTCCATATCCTTGGTCCTGGGAGAAGAGCAAGCCGATGCTTGAGTACATTACAACATTTTAAATATAGTAATTTAATGATGCCCGTTAATCAGTCAGCTGACTTGCATGGGAAGTCTTCACAAATGAGAAAATACAACTTTCAGTTATTACCATTAGACTGAAATTCTTTCTTTTTTTTTAATAATATAATTGTTCTCATTTTTTTTAGTGCGAATAAAAGAAGAGGCATTTTTCACTCTTTAAATCTTCCAGACTGTCACTACCCACAGTCTGAGACAATTGTAAGAGAGGAGCTGAACTGCTTTAGGGTTTAATGTGGTCTCTGTGAGTGCTGCGTCTGTCATTGCCCAGTGATGTAATTTCATTAATTTGTGCAGAATGGTTAGGCTGGGACAGTTTGCTTGGAGACACATTCCTACTACTTACACAGGGAACCAATTTTTTAATAGCTGATAGCAGAGACAGGATGGAAAGGTTCTTGCTTGAACTGGTGCCACATGACTGCATCAGCCCATTAAGAGGTGAGCCAGGGACAGAAACTCCGCAATCTTTTGTCAGTCTGACATACCTATAGTTGATTGGCACACGGAAATACTGCCAAATTAGCAATAAAAGGGAGGAAAAAGTGTCTCTCAACATGTGCTTATGAAATTTGTTTTTGTGGGACTTATTTAATAGGCCAGTAAGGACCATTAGATCATCCCATCTCACCTTCTGTACATCAGAGGCCATTAAAATTTCATTTAGCTATCTCTATATTCAGCCCCAAACCTATCAGCTGGACTAAATATTTACTCTGCCAGAAAGAGGGAAGGGTGTCCAGAGAAGGAACAGGAAGGGCTATGGTACTGCCAACATCTGAAACTCTATATGTTGCAGTGTACTGTGTACACAAGGTCTGTCTAGACAATCTTAGGAGATAAACCAAATTCTACATTGCAAAGTATGATTTAAAAATCCCGGGAAAAATGGACCTGTTACTCCTTGTGAATCTAAGATCACAAGAAATTCCCTCCACATTTTAAAGCTGAGAGTTGTTATAGAGCTATATGGATGTGGTCAAAGACATTCTACGTGAGTGCCTGGGGAAAGGCCCATTCTATAACAAAGCTATAGCGTGTCTGCTAGGAACAATCAGACTTCTAACATGCACTATGCTGAAGCATGCCTGGCCATCATCTTTGGCAAAGTGTGTTAGTGTGGGAGGAAAAGATAGAGAATAGCCTATTTGCACCCAAGAAATGTTTCAGCTCCTCCCCAGGACAACTGCAGCTACAGCTAGACTATGAAGAGTCCCTGTTTTATGGATGCTTGTACCATGTGAAGGACAGAAACATGATTGTGATCGCAAAGCCCTGTGAGGGTAGTGTCAGATGCTCTGACATGTGTAGGGTGCTGGAAGCACATTACCTGTGAGGGTAGTGTCAGATGTTCTGATTTGCAGTCAGGAACAGTGACCCTACACATCTCTGTGTCGTCTAGGTCTTTGTTAACAGACTATTCTCAGTGACATGTTATGCTCTTTTCCCCTTCCCTGTTCCTTGCTGGTTTTGCAGCCAGATCTGGCTGTTTCTATCAAACTACAAAACTGGAAGGACTGGTATTGTATGGGACAGTATAGTTACATATATGTAGATATAAAAACAAAAGAGAAAGAAATAGATAAAAAAAGGAATACCAAACTGCATCACTTTTAATCATACATCTAGATTGCAGGAATTGAACGTTTTTGTGTCCAGTGAAAATTTAAACAAATTCCCTGTGTGGTCAATAGTGTAATGGAGCAATGGACACTCCGTACAGAGAAGGAGCTTCTATCAAGTCTTATACTGCTAAAAGGAAACAGAAAAAGATGCGCGTGGCATGGCTAGATAGCAAGCTGACCTAGGTAAAGAGGAGCTTGTGAGAGTATCAGCTAGTGAACTAAGTCCTTGGTGATCCTTATTTGAATATTGCTTCTTTATTCCGACAGCAGTCACTGAGTGACTGCACTTCAGTGTTTCTGTGAATATAGGATCAGATTGCCTTGCTTCCTGCTCTACTCATCACTTTTTACAATGCGTTTACACTGGTGCTTCCAGCACCCTACACATGTGCTCTGCAGAATCAAGTCCACACCATTAAATTTTGGAACACCAGATATTTTTCAATATCATCTGCTTTGGTATTTTATGTCAGCTGAATGTTAGCTTCTCCTTGTAAAGTGTTTCACCACATGAGAAAAAATAATCCAAAAAAAGAATATATGTTTTCATTATTCTGTGCCAAATATAGGTTGTAACTGATATGGTAGGCTCAATATGCCTCTTGTTTGACTTCACACTGTAATATGGCCATTAGGTGCTATTATGAATTTTTTTTCTCAAAAGCATATAAATCGCTAATTCATGAAGATGGCTGTTTCTCATAATACAAATAACTAAAGGCTATTAAAATATCCCTAATGAGGATAAACAGTTGCATAATGTTTAAAGCTATGACAGAACACTATAAGACTAATGAGTAAATGGCAACTTATTACAAAGGACACAATTCTAGAGTGTTAACAGCTATGAAATTAATAATGCTTGTTAATCCTTAGGTAAGGTTTAATAATCACTTGTTAATTATTTAATTTACAATAATTCTCCATATTAAATCTAATTGAAGGTTTATGTTCCCAGTTTGATATTTGTGGCTTTAACCACACTACTGGGAGTTAGGTAGCTAAAGCCTTGTTCTTTGCATTGAGAATAGGAACTGTAATTATGTTACAAAATGTGTTTTACTCAGCAGTATAATGAGAAAGATGAAGTCTTCGATCTGAACAGAAACCTCAGATCTACTGGCAAGTGTAAGTGTGTGTGTGTGCATGTGTATTCAAAGGGAGAAAGGGCCGTGATCCATGCTTGATGTTTTGTTGGGGAAAAAAAATGACGTATAGCAGCTAAGATTAGATACCTGCAGCTTGGGCCAAGCAAAAAAGTTGGAGGAGGTCAATGATAGGTGATGGGGGCGGGAGGGTAGGATGACACAGAGAGAGAGAGAAATAAGTCAGCAATGGACTTTGGTGTCATTCTGTTGCCCGTGTCCTGGTACTTAACCATTCATTGTGGCTGCGAGTAGTTTTCATTGCAAATTGGGTTTCCTTTTTACATCCATTGACATACTAAATGCTTAGCAGTAATATTAACTGAGTGAATACTATTTCTTTTCAATTAAACAGTGGATAACATTTAAGAAAATAATTTAAAGTGTCTTAATCTAAATATTTGGGAATCTCAATTCCCTGCTTTGCTTACCAGTTCACACTTCAACTTTGTTAGAAGCAATAAAGCGATGGGGTCATGCAAATGCTTATGCAAATGCTGATGTGCCTCTTGGCTATGCCAGAATATTTGAGTACTCCGGCCTTTAAGCCAGCACTTCAAGTCCTACTATAGTCAAGCATCAGAGCATGGAAATAGGAAATGGATTCTCTGCTGCTTCTTGTGTTATCAGTTTGCCAGCTCAGCTTGATCTAATAGTCTCTGCTAAAGGTATAATAGCTATTGCAAAGTACAGAATGCATAGCCTGACTTTCTGATCTCATAAAGTCTGCAGTGATGGAAATTAGTAATTTCATTGGGTTGCAGAACAACACAACTGAAAATAAAGAATCCCAACAACCCTAACCCCTCTTAACATTTTTCAGACAATTTCTCATTTTGTACGCGTTGCAAAAAACTAAGAACAGATCCTGATCTATTATTGTATTACTCTCTTATCACAGAACACTGAAAATGTATGAGCCAGAAGTAAACAATAAGTCATTACCGAATGTGATTACTAGGAAAGCAAATTACCAGTATGTAGTTCTTTTTCAGGTATGGGATTTCTTTACATATTTTCTTTTCTTTTGTCTTGTTGGTCTTTTATAATATGAACAAGAAAAAGCTAAGTAATGTAAATTACATAGTCATTAATTTCTAAAACATTTTTTTTGTCACAATGAATTCTGTGAGAAAACAACAATGTGCAGCAAAAACTTGTCATTTTTATGCAAGGTCAAAAAAATTGTCATGTCATGGAATTACAGAATAGAATAAAGAATTAGTGTGTTGGGATTTTTTTGCCAACATGGAAAAAAACACCATGTGGTAGAATAAGAAAAACTGTTTTATCCAGGAAGACACTTTATTCATCTCTCTTTTTCACTGCCAATTTTCCACTCAAAACATTTCCAACTTCTTTGTTTTGGCTTTCTGCTAAATGTTAAAAACCAAACCCCAGTAAAACTACTCTTTTATATAATAAAAGATCTGCCAGGAGCAAAAATATGAGAAGTAGATGAAATTAACAAGTAGTCTTAGTAATTCAGAAAGACTAATAAAAATACACTACAGAAAAAATTGTTAAATTATTCCAGGTTGATGAGAAGGGCACACCTTTTTAATGTTATTTCAAAAATTTTGGAATGAACGCTGCTAGAATTCTTACAGAAATGAACTTGAAAACCCAGTAAACTAATAGCAGGGTATTTGATGAACGCAGATGAAAATGTCTTTTACATATCTTTTAAAAAAAAATGGCAGATAATTGTTTTCTAAATCACTAGGTGTCAAAGACACCACTTTGTGCTACTATGATTTTTTCATTGGCCTTTGCAGAATCATAGACTCATGGAATCATCTGGTTGGAAGAGACCTTTAAGATCAAGTCCAACCGTTTCCCCTGCACTGCCAGGTTCCCTAAACCATGTCCCTCAGCACTAAATCCATAGGTACACCTCCAGGGATGGGGACTCCACCTCCTTCCTGGGCAGCCCTTTCCAATGCTTCACAACCCTCTCTGTAAAGAAATTTTTCCTGATATCGAACCTAAACTTCCCCTGGCGTAACTTGAGGCCATTCCCTCTCGTCCTGTCATTCTTAACATGGGAGAAGAGATTGATCCCCACCTTCCTACAACTTCTTTTTAGGTAGTTGTAGAGAGCGATAAGGTTCCCCCTGAGCCTCCTCTTCTCCA
>NW_010397060.1:53316-60219 GCF_000710305.1 Buceros rhinoceros silvestris | reverse complement strand
AGAGGAAAATAAGAGGCTGCACACAGCTCTAACCTCCTGCGCTGCTCATTTCCTACAACCCAGAGTAAAAACAAGCGGCTGAGAATAAGAAGCCAAGAGGAGAGGTTCTGGGTTGGAATTTAGCCTGAAGTAGAGGGAGATGTGTCTCCCCGTGTGTTTATGGTTTTATAGTTTCTTCTTTTTTCTCAATAATTAAATCACAAATGAAAAGTTTAATGGGAAATGAATTAAAGTAAGTAAAATTCCCCAAATTGAGAATGTTTTGCCAGCAACACCACCAAACAGAGAGTTTGTATAGTTGCAGGGAAGTTATGGACCCAAGGTCCTGCTTTCTTGATTATCCAGGCAGGACACCTAGCTGGAAAGGTGTTACAGCTCTTCAGTACCTACTGCCTTTGCACTGGGTGGGTTTCACTGCTGATGAGGGCAGCCAGGATAAAACCAAATTACATACGTGGAGATGGAGGACTCAAAGCACTCTTGGCACTTCCAGCTTATAAATAAACTAAGAAAGATGAGCACATCCAGAAGATCCTTAGACCAGCTGCAGGAGGGAAGCATGGAGAGCATCATTTCAAATAACCAGTGGCTATAAGACAGCTGTCCAAAATCAAGCCCCAGATGTTTAAAAATGGGAAGTACCAACATAATACACATCTTGCAGTAGAAGTTCTCACATAGGTATACGTTTCGATGCTAAGCCAACATTCTAGTGGTTTCTTTTTTGTAACTAAAACAACAGATTTAGTAGTGTGTTTGCACTTCCCTGGCACTATTAATAATGCAACTTCCATTTAACAGACCACAAATGCTTCTCATAAAAACAAACTGCTGTGACAGGACTCCCTCCTGTCTTCTGAGTCCTCCTATGTTTTGAACACAACTGAGCTGCCGTGAATCCTTTCACCATTACGCTTTGCATATGGGTTCTCACAGCATGTAGAAGTCCATTGAGGTCATGGGAGCTGTGCCATAACACTGCCGTGCAGTCAGGTCACAGCCACAAAGGGAAATGGCTTGGATTTCATTTTATAATTGTCTTGGTGCATTTGAAGCACAGAGAGCACATTTTTCATAAGAGGAAGAGATATGAGCTTTAAAGATTTATTAATTGGTTTGGTTTTGTATTCCAAGTGTGGATTAAAGGATCAGCTGAGCAAAATGTCTTGCTGCTCTCAGTGTGACATTCAGACCAGATCCTGATTTGTTTAGTTTCCTAAAGACATGTAGCTCCCTAATGCTTTTTTACTGCCAACACGACTGGGCATGAGAGAATGTTGCTGGGTACCAGGGCGAAAATTATGAGATATTGCCACATCTCTTCCCTTTGACAAGGGCATGTTTCCAGGGATGAGGATGGATTGAAGAGGTAGAAAGGTGGAGCAAGAACCGAAAGCCATCATGGAACCTGCTCTCTACCTCCTGCCTTCCTGTATTTCTCCACTGAAATTCATCACCCCGCACAGAGAACACTTGTAAAAGCAACAAGAGAAGGAGGGAAACACCTACTGCTCTGCAGTCAGCACTAGCCATCAGTTCTGCAGCCAGCTATAACGATGGCAACTGCTTTGTCCCAAACAAAGAGAGCCGCTTCTGGCACAGCTGAGAACAGATGCCCACGAGACAGAAAGGTGGGCTGCAAACGCAAAGTCCACGAGGTGCGTCCTGATGTAGCATGCAACATTAGGATGTTGACATGGGAAGCTCTGTTGAATAGTTGATGTGCCACAAATTCAGTCCCAGTTAATTGCTCCTGTGCTCATGCCTTCGGAAATAGTCACCAGGAAGTTTACAAGCTAAGTGATGGAATATGGGCAGTATGCAACGAGGAGTGTCACAGCCCCCATTGCTGTGGATGTTGTTCTGCCTCAAGAAAGAAAATATGTACAACGTTAAGGGTTGTACGACATCTTCCGATTCCCATACCTCTACGTGTGATTCGGAGGTTTGGTTTCCTCTGAGGTGAAGGAAGGTCTCTATCACAAATTCCTCAGCAGACCAAGGCAGCGCTCTGTGAGCTCTTGACTTCTGTCACTAGAAGGTGCTGCTTCTCAGTACCCGAAGCAGCTGACTGACAGCAGCAAGTATTTCTACTCCATGTACAAAAACTTTCATAAGGCTTACATCTATCTAAACGCATATTCTTACACCAGGGAGTAAAACTATTAGGGTATGGATATAACATACTATCTTGTTTATAATCTGATTAGTCCTTGAAAATCAGCCTAAGTCTAAAGACTCAGATGAAGTCCTCTCTGAGATGAGCCTAGCAGAAACAGGTCCAGAACATGAACCTCAAGGCTCTTGAGTGGAAACAGAGGAACCAATTCACCTTGCAGGATCATGCCCACCCTTTACTCAGGAAGGTGTCGGAAGGAGTAGGAAAAGCACAAAAGAACGTGATGCTGCTGCTGCGTTTACCTGTGGGTCTTGTGGCTGTCTACAGCCATTCAACCATCACATCTTCATTCATGCTTCATACCTCTATTTAACGACAGGAACCATAAATACAAATACGGATGATGCTGCACTCTTGGGAACTGCACAGGTGGATGCCCTTTCCCTCGGGTAACACAGAAATTGCCTACTCTGAAAAAAGGTATTTGAGGTGAACTGGTTTCATCGTTTCTAACCACTTGCCATTCTTACACACCTCTTTTCTTTTGAAAGCTATAAAAACATCCCGTTTTTCACGCATTTCAGACAAAACTTCTCTCTGACAGAGCTAGCAGAAAGGAGCCATCGTTCAGTATGACAGTGTAATAGTGTCTTTTCATCTCGAACAAACAGCTCCTGCTATGGAATAGTTGTGAATTCGTAATAACTTCTCTGTACAAAAGTAGAGTCCTTTCAATTCTGCACATCACTGTTGCCTGAACAGTGGATTCTTCAGCGTCAGAATTTAGAATGTAACTCATAGAAATGGCTGTCCAGTAAATGTGATGTATTCATTTCTTCTGCATATTATTCCCCTGGGATTTTAACAATAATGTATCATTGGTTTAAAACGATGAGCTGGGTGGCTGAGTCGACAGCAACACATGTGCCCGTTTCAGTATTTGTACACAGGTAAACAGTCCGATAGGGAGGTTTCTGATAGTGAGTGTGTGCTCATCAGTGACAACACACAACACGTCAGATGTCTGGTATGAGTAAACAGCGCTTACAGAGAGGCTTTTCTCTGAAGTCACTTTACAGTTCCAGTGTCTTTCGAATCCGGTGAGTCCAGTTCCGTTGATTTCAGGAGAAGTTCAGACAAAACCCAAATTAGGAGATCATGCCCTTGTCACCTTCGGCCGAAACAGCTGAGATATTCAAGACCTGCCTATCCTTAATGTATAACGGTTAATACAGGCCTGTTCCTGGGACACCCAGTAGAACGGATTTGGGCTGAGGACAAGATTTTGGTTTTCTGCCAAAGGGGTAAGAACATACACTGCAGTGTACTCACCTGCTCTTGTTTTCAGTACAAATCACAGAATCAGAGTGGCTGATGTTGGAAAGGACCTCTGGAGGTCATCTGGTCCAATCCCCCTGCTCAAACAGGGCCACCTAGAACTGGTTGCTCAGGACAGTGTCCCAACAGCTTTTGAGTATCTCCAGGGAGGGACACTCCACAGCCTCCCTGGGCAACTATGCCAGTGCTCAGTCACCATCACAGTGAAAATCATTTCCTGATGTTCAGAGGGAATCTCCTATGTTTCGATTCCTGTCCATTGCCTCTTGTCCTGTCATCAGGCACCACTGAGAAGAGCCTGGCTCTGTCTTCTTTGCACCCTCCCCTCAGGTATTTACGTGTATTGGTAAGATTTCCTCCCCAGCCTTCTTTTCTCCAGGCTGAACCATCCCAGTTCTCTCAGCCTTTCCTCATAGGAGAGATGCTTCGGTCTCTTCAACATCTGCATGGCCTTTCAGTGGACACTTTCCAGTATGTCCATATCTCTGTTGTACGGGGGAGCCCAGAACTGGACACAGCATTCCAGATGTGGCCTCACCAGTGCTGAGCAGAGGAGAAAGATCAACTCCCCCATCCTGCTAGAAACACAGCTCAGGATACCACTGGTCTTCTTGGCCACAAGGTCTCATTGCTGGCTCGTGGTCAGCTTGGTGCGAACCAAGACCTCCAGGTTCTTTCCTGTCAAGCTGCTTCCAAGCCGGGTAGCCCCCAGCATGTAGGGGTGCATGGTGGTGGTCTTGCCCAGGTTCAGAACTTCACGCTTCTGTTTTACTTCATAACGTTCCTGTCAGACCATTTCTCCAGCCGGTCAGTGTCCCACTGGATGGTAGCATGACCCCCTGGCTTATCAGCCACTCCTTTCAGTTTTGTCTCACCAGCAAACTTGCTGCTAGTCACTGGCCTCCAGCAAGAGGTTGTGATGCTCATCATCACTCTCCATGCTTGGACATTCAGCCAGTTTTCAATCCCCCTTGCTGTCTGCTTATCCAGCCCATACATTAGCAGCCTGTCTACGAGGATCTTACGGGAGACAGTGCCAAAGGCGTTGCTGAAGCCCGGGCAGACGACATCCACTGCCCTCTCTTTGTCTTACCAGGTCAGTCATTTCATCATAGAAGTTTATCAAGTTGGTCAGTGGCAGTTCTACACCGAGTGCAGGTTCCTAAAGTTAGGAACACAAGAACAGTATATCTGCACCAACATGAAGTTTGGAGGGGAAAACTATCCCTTTGAAGTCTACTGCCTGCAACGGAGCCAGGAGAGTAACTCTACACCAGGTCAGTGTTTTGCACCGTACAGCCATAGCCATTTTGGTCCAAGTCTACTATCTTAAAATTAAACTTACCAACTCATCATTTCACAGCCCATTTCATTTCATCAGGGATGATTCTAAGATCCCAGCCAACAAGCAGTTTCCAGGACTGGAAATACAAGAGGCACTAAACAGCTGGCATTTTAAAAGTTACACCCACATGAAAGAATTCCTCCTTCCTTTGTCAAATACTGTTGTTCCTCCTTTTTGCCATAAAAAGAATGAGTTTAGCCTGAGGACCAAGATGTATAAGACAATCTTTCACCAGTTAAAATTTTCTGTACGTGATGCTTTAAAGGCTGCTATCGCCTGACTGTGCAGGGGTAGAAAGAGGATCTCTGTACAGCTGAGAAATAAAACTTTATGAGCTTTCTAATGGTACCCAGCACTCTCCATGAACACTACTAAGTCTTAATCCAAAGAGATTATTTTTTTCTGCAGGAAATTTCCTGTGATTTTTTTTCTACTCTGTTGATTCCGTGCTATTAAATATTTATTTTCTGGAATTTAGGGATAAATCCTATACTGCAAAGTTCTAGGGACGTGCTTGATTTTAAACACTGTCAGTTGTGCTGTTGACTTTGAGAGCCATGTGCAAAGTTAAACATACCCATAAACATTTACAGGACTGTAGCACCTGAAATAGCATGTGGCAAATTTCCCAGTTACAGGTAGACACCTGCAAATGCTTTATGTGCATGGAAAGAAGGATGTATTTTTTGGAGGGTTAGAACATCCAGTGCCTGTCAGTTATAGCAAAGCGTTGCCCTCACAAACATCAGCAGGAGTCTTGTATCAAAGGAGTCACAACTTTATATTCCTTGGTTAATTGTCTGCATTTCTGAGGATCCAGCTCGTACCGTAAACATGGACTAGAAAAAACATGTTGTGTACTCCGGAAGGAAAATATGGACTGGCCACCCTAGTAAAGGAGGGGAAATAACCACATATAATAATCTAACTGTAATGAGGTTTTGCCACAATTTTTTGCAGGCAGGGGGGATACATCATTACCTCTACTTTTCCTGTTTTCAGCTGCTTTTGTCTGTTTTATCTCATGATTATACACCAGCTCTGTTCCTTCCTACAGGTGATTAGATATTTCAGAGGATCAATACATTTCTAATTGTTTTCCTTCATGTGGTGGGTCAGAAAACTTCACAGGCCAGCACAGATACGAAATGCTTGGTTTGGGTTGGATTGGATGAGTCTGTGTTATGAACAAATAGCCTCAGACTCCTGCTTTGCATGGAACAATGATCCTTATTTAATTATGCTATTCAGCTTGGCAAAATATTCCTGCTAAATAGGAGATGGAGAAGATTCAGAAATAGTAAAAAAAAATCCAACCAATTTGAGAAACCTTTAATCAAAACCAGAATGATGAGGGTGACATACTTAAAACAGTGGAAAAAAAGCAGTTTTGCTAAGAATTCAATAGGACCTGAACTTTAGCTTCACTGAGTCGCTGCAGTGAACTCTCCACTACAACATATATCTCGAGGTTCAGATCGCTCCTTTGTGCTCTGCTCCACTGACTCCATTTCCTTGTTTCCACGATGGGAACGTGCTTTAAAAATAGCATTGTTTAGCCTTTAGCGAAGACGGCTTCAGCTCACCACAACAGATGCTCTCCTGAGCCGAAGAGGTGAATTCCCATCACATTTTTCAGCTGATGGCATTGTATTTCAGCTTCATTAAATGAAGTTTAAGCAGCGCGAGAAAAGCCATTCTTGAGCTATTTCATGCTCCATATAATCTCCAGTGTGCTGTTTTTCACCAGCATTGAGAGGGCAGGTGAGGGAGGAAGGAAGCTGCTGTCACCACAGGTAGCAGGGAACAGGAGCACAGTCTACCACGTTACATGTAGCTGAGCTAATCAGTCTGCAGGAAAAACCAGAGAAAGCCAAGACCAAATAAAGAAGTGACTCATAAGTGACTGAAAACAGCAGAAGTGACTGGGTGTGGCAGAGAGGTTACGGTGTGGTGGGAGCTGGCTTAAAGAGGCATAATGGATGCAAAAAAAAAAAAAATTCAGAGAAAAGGAAGATTTGTGATTTGATGTTTAGAAATAATTAAAAAAAAAAAATCAAGCTGCAAGAGCCACTTCAACACTGTTGCTGCTGATACTGAA
>NW_010397060.1:45960-53219 GCF_000710305.1 Buceros rhinoceros silvestris | reverse complement strand
GTACTGAATTTTCGCTGCTGATATATGGAATATTGAAATTTCTAGACCTTACCAGCAATTTAGTAGAGACTTACTCTGAGATAAAACTACTGGCCACATACAAGTATTTTTAAAATAGCAAGTATCTAACATGACTGTTTCAAAGCAGAGAATATCAACAAAGAACAGATAAACGTGAACAAAACCAACCCTGTTCCCATCTGTAAAGACATAGGAAAGATGTAACACTCAGCTTCCGTCAGGAACTTCTGTTTTTAACTTTTAACTCATGTTAGAAGGTGTTAGGCACTGTCCAGTACTATATATTGTAGCTGCTTGGACAATATGATCTTCTCAAAGATGAATTATCATCCTTTTGCCTCAAGGCTGCCCAGTAGAATGCATCTGTAAGCGCATGAGGTGTTAAAATTAGCTAAAACTGAGTGAAAAAAAAAAAATCAAGATTTTTACTCTGCATAACATGATCTCATTTAAAAAAAGTGCTCCAGGTCAGAACAAGATCTATGAAATGGAATTCATACATGCTTTTTCTTTGGAAAAATGGTACCCTCATAATCTTAGCATTTCATTCGCAGAGTGAAACAGTTTACTTCATGATATTTTGATTTTATATATATATGATTTAAAAACATGGTATGGCTGTGAGTAGAGATTAATATACACTATTGCTAATATCTCAAAACATTTTACTGTCTTTGTAGCCTCATTAACAATGGCTTGTTACTCAGTACTACCATTATGTGCAGTATCTACCCCACTTGCTCAGTATCAAGTAGCTGAAAACAGAGTAGTCAGCTGCAGCCTAGGTACAATCCTGGAAAAATAACCATTTGAAAGTGGAATCGGGGTGTACGGCTTCGGGTTGGTGTTTTATTTTGCTTTTGTATAGAGCATTCTTGATTATGAGACATTTAGGGAACAGATCACAGCTTAATTTTATGCATTCTCATGAAATAGTGACTTCTAAAAAACAGCGGGAGTCAGGCACTGGCTGAAATCCTGGGACTACAGCCAGGATTCTTCCTTCCCGTCTGCTCTCCCAACTAGCGCAGCAGCAGCAACATTCTCCTAAACATGTCCTGCCACCACAGGGTACCCAAACATCAAGCTTCATCTTCCAATGCCAATGAGATGCTCTCTTCATTTTGACTAAGAATCCTCAGGAACTCTGTTATCTTGACACGCAGACATCTCTTCTGAGAAGGCTTCACAGATTGCTGTGTCCTAATCCATGGAGAAAAACAGGTACTTCCACAAGGTGGTTGATCAAAGACAGTTGTTACAATAAACTGGAGGAGTCCAATCTTTCCCCCCCTGTTGTAGTGGAAATTAGGTAGAGTAGAAACTTAACATTTATGTGGCTGAAATTCAGCAAAAATGACTCTCAACTGCAATACCTCTTCAGTTCAATTTCTCCTTCCTACATCTGTAACCTCTTTATCCATTACCCTAAAGACTCTCTTCACCGCTGTGTTCTGAAGGCTCACCGGGCCTTTCTTCTCCTTTCCTCAGCCTATTAAATGTTTCTGCTTACTTAAGGCTTAAAATACTTAGTTCATAACCTCCAAGTTAAAAGCCCATTTGTCCTACTTCAAGTCACTCTGGAGCACAAGTAACAATGGCAACTACTCCATATGTGGAGTCTGCTCGTACACAAGGAAACTGCTAACCCATTCACCACTTCAATCAAAGGCAAAGGTGACTCATTCCTTACCAACACTAAATTGTCGTTGTGAAATGTTTTCTCACCTTCAAGTGAGGGATTGTTACTCAAAATGGAAAGAAGGTGCATTGTAAAGAACTGTGAGGAGCAAATCCAGTGATACTACAGCCTTATCAGTCCTGTCCACTAGGAGCACAAAGAAAGGAATTTCATCTCATTTAAATTACTGACCTTGATAAACAAAAGGTTTCTCAAATCATGTTTCCCATGACAATACTTTTATATTATTTATCAAAAGTGATATCCCATTTAAACTTCACAACACCTCAGGAACAATGGATCATGTGATTGAAATCATAGTTAAGCAGCTGATTCTTACCCTTTTTTTTTCTCTTGTCTCTTCATAATAGAGACAACAGAGTTCTCCAGTGGTAATGTCAGAAATTACTAGGTGACAAGAAGGATGAACACTGAGTCAAGAAGTTATCAAGGAAAATACTCTACCTGTTGAAAAAGTTACTTGGATCCATAGTGTCTTCCCTTCTCTGGATGATGTTTTACTTTGGTACACTATGACTGACAGGTGTCATACCTGTCTTGTCCGTGTTGGTATCACCATGCCTGAGATACAGGTGCCGTCACACATCCCTCTAGATGTCATAACCTGGTTTCTGTTTCAGAGATCTCATGTCTGTCTGGGACAGACTGTGAATGTTGTAACTACACTTGCAAGTTTCTATCGAGAAAGAAATACTTTTAATGTTATTTATCATGTACTTCAACTTAGATATCACTTTCCAATTTGTATTAAATTAAACAAATTACTTTTCTACTTCTCTGTCACTTTGATCACCCTTTCTTCTTCTTCTTCTCTATTTTATAATAATCAAACCATATCCAATGAATCGGGATTCACATAAATTACAATAATCCAGATAAATGGAGTGTTGACAGATGAACAATGCAACAAACATTTCCACCTTGCTCGGAAACTGTAATGATGTGAATCAACACTAAAAAAAAATGTGACCAGTCTGCTAGGATCCTTCAACACAACATCAATTTTACTACTTCCAAGGAAGGGGCATCCACTGCTTCACAGAATCACAGAATTGTTTTGGTTGGAAGAGAGCTTTAAGATCATCGAGCCCATCCGTTCACCGTGCACTGCCTGGTCCACCACTGAGCCATGTCCCTCAGCACCACACCCACATGGCTGTGAAACCCCTCCAAGGATGGGGACTCCACCACCTCCCTGGGCAGCCTCTTCTGGAAAGAAATTCTTCCTAATGTCCAACCTAAACCTGCCCTGGGACAATTTGAGGCCGTTTCCTCTCATCCTGTCACTTGTTACTTGGGAGAAGAGTCTGACCCCCACCTCACTGCAACCTCCTTCTGGGAGCAGTGAGGCGGGTGCACCTTCAGGTATAAATCAATGCAGCCAGTGACACCACAAATCCCTCCATTCCGTTACCTTCCAGGTACAACACAGCCCAGACCAGTGCAGCTGTCTCGCAGCTGGACTCCCATGCCTCAAAGTCATATTGCCTTGTACTGCTTCCAGAAACCATCCAGAAAAAAAGAAACTTCAGCTTGGAACACAAATTCAAAGCACGAATTTAGATAGTGCGGAATGGGAAGGGGGTTGAAGCAAGCACCTGAAACAGGTAAGAAAATACAGCAAGAGGCGAGATGATCATATCTTGATCGCTTTCCCCGGGACATAGAAGCAACGTATTAGACAAAGGCTACTGAAAGAGCGTTCCCTGATTCACTGGAACATCCCTGGTACCTCCTGCTTTTGAGAGCAGCTCTTGAGTTTGTTATTTCAAAGAATAAAAATTCTACACTGATGCGCTACAGTTTGGTCTGTAACAATACATGCTTTCAGTAAGAGGTATTCACATACCCAATATGTTACTCATTGTAGCCCTGTCACCGCCACACTTCAGCCGTCTGCTCCAATAAGCTCCTTTTTTTTTTTTAATGACCTATAAATTTTAAAGTTTCAGCTTTTATTACAGCTGTTTCTCCTACCTTGGTCTATGTTGTAGAAGAACCTCTTGCCTTCAGATTTCGTATCATCCTAACAAGAATAAATCATCTTTTCTCCCGCTACCATTCCTCTTCTCTTGTATTAACTCTGATATTACTGTTATGTAGATCGTGAGAAGTGGTGTCTTTTATAGCAGAGCATATAATACTTCTTCGTTTCTATCAGTGCAAATCAGCAACACAAGTTTCCCTTTATTTTTCAGTGGAAGTTCTTTTCTCATCTTGTTTTTACCCTATTGTCTTCAGTTACTGTTTTCAGAGATCCAGTTATGCCACGGTGTTTTAGCAACTGCCAGCCTTTTTTTAACAGTCTGAAGGAGTTATAAAATCCTACCCTGACATCACGTTATAAACTAAGGAAAAAGACTGTAGTCTATTAATAATGAAGCAGAAAATTGTTTACTGGGCATTGTGCAGTTTTATCTTTGGAGCAAGGAGTGAGCTTTCCATGACAAAAAGTAGTTTCTTGTAGCTATAAAACACTTGTTGGAGGCATTTATACAGTTTAAACAACAAACAAGTGAAAATACGTACAGGCTCGGGAACACTTAAATAATGAAATGTAGCTCCTCCATTGCAATCCTTCGCAGCACTGAGAATTCAATGGTATTCTCAGTGTGAAGGAAATTGAACCTGATGAAACTTTTTTCTCCTCACCCTTTTAGTTCACAGTGAAACAGCTCAATTATATGTTCATAATAACTACTGTCCTTCTGACTATGGTCCAGGTTTTAACGAACAGGATAGGCTACCGCAAAGAAAAGTCTTTGAGAAGTAGGCTAAGTGCCGTCTATAATAAAGGGGTTTTATGTTCTACCTTACAGTCATCTTTTTCTTACAAATTATTTGTCTCAGGCACTACAGCTATCCAGGCCTTTAAAAGCTTCCCGAAGTTCATGGTGCTATAAAATACGGAATAAAGAGGCAGCTCAAGACTCTCCTCCATTACATTTTAACAGTTCAACTGCCATTGAAATTGTCTTTATATGTCTAGCCTCAGTTTATTCCATATTTTCCACTAGTTACTCACAGTAAAGCAGCAGGAAAAAAACCATTAAATTATGAAAATATTTTAAAATCAATTACATTTTTAATTTCAAAGCCTAACTTCAAAACAGACAAAAAAACCCAACAAAAGTTGGGTTATATATTTTCATCAAAAGCTGCCATCGTGGGGTTTTGTCAGATGCTTAGGAGAAAAATATTAAAAAGAAAACAACAGCTGGCATCTATCTGAAATTAGTACAGAAATTAAAGGAACGGAGCTGGTTTGGAGAAATTGGAGGGTTAGCTTTGCAGAGTTCTGTATTTTGCCTTTTCTGACTCTCTCCTTCCACCTTCTTAAAGGTTCATCAAACTCTGCAAAAATGACTTCAAATGCACCACTGCATGAGCCCTTGTTTACTGTGACTTCCCCCTCAGACCACCAAACTGTATGTTAAAGGGCGTGTTTTGCTAAAGATGAATTGGTAATAAATGCTTGTACTGGTCCTGACTGGTTGGTTTATTTTAATGAAACTTTTTTTTTAAATCAAAAATTTATTTATTATAACAAAACAATAGATTCTGCTTGGGATTCCTAAAAACCTTTCAAAACTGTCAGGAAAACAGTTCTGCCTGTTCTTTGGGTAGGCGAGGTTTTTCATTAATAATAATCTGTTAATTAATTACCAGATGTAATTTTAAAACTATACATGAGACTTAACCACTAGAAATCATTGGAGGGGAAGAGGAAGGAAGGAGGTAAATCAAAGCTACTTTGAGTCCTTCAATCAAGTCTGTAGAGCCTTTCAAAGCAACTTGCTTCTGCTCAGTCACTAAGCTCTTGGGCAGGGAGCAGATTTTAATAATCTAGGTCAACGGCATTACGACCACCCTCCTTTCCTGCCTTAAAATCTGTAATAATTTACTTAACACTGTGTCTTGCTACACAGCAATCTAAACAGCTCATTTCCTGGCGAAGTTTGACACAGCTCAGCTTTGCTGTGGTTCAGGTTGAAGCTGTCTGCAGCAGTTCTCGTGTAAGAAGAGGTAACGCACCTCAGAGAACACAGCCTAGAGGGAAACTTTCCAGACTGCTCAGTGCTGTTACTTCAGTTACAGCTCATGGACGTGCTAGACCACAATGGAAATGCACTGGAGTAAAGCCAGACTTTGGGAATTAAAGCCCTCTGGCTATTAATGCTTGAGGTAAATACCTGCCTTAAGGATAGGTCTGAACTCCCCTTAGATTTAAGCGATGACTTAGTCAATAATTGACCCAACAACCTAGGTTCATTCCCGTCTTCTTACAAGCGCAACGTGTAGAATGCAGAAAGAGGACCCAGCGGGTGTTGAACTGTGAGTTGTTACAATTATTACTACTGAAATGAAAAGAGAAAAATGTGCATAGATATAAGACACTACAATTCCCTCAAATAATCTTCAAGCTTTAGTACGTAGACTCAACAATTACAGAATTCCACCAGAAGAGACCCTGAGAGATCAGTGAGCGTTATGCAAGTTCTGAACAAGATAGGAAGTGATGCTTCTACCATGCTAAAATCATCTCTAAATGCTCCAGCTTTCATGGTGGGGAAAAATGGGTTGGAAAAAAAAAAGAATGCTTTACCTAGCCAAAGAAGTACTGATTCAAAACCACAGTGAATTATATGAGAGTTCCTGAATCTTCTGTTTTATTAATAGTACTCACAAATTACAATCAGAAGGGTTTGATATTCTTTGATTTTAAAATACCAGCCCAAGATGGGAAATTCCCAAACTGCAAAATACTCAGGAATCAGGACACCGGCTTTTTAACGATACCCTCTGTAAGGGGGAATCCTCAAGCAGCCTTCCCCAGGGACTGTATGACACCACAGCGGCCACCCCTCAGCTTGGTGGAACATCTGAGAGCCCTGATCCACACAGGCTGAGAAACAGTTGGATTGAAACAGATTGGCTGTGACCTGTTGCTGGAAGATAAATCCTCTGTACAAAGGCAACCAAAGGTAAGACAAAACGGGGCCTTGGCCAGCCCAAACACTAGTCCAGCATTTCAGCACAAAGGTGTTTAGTAGGGGCTTATGCTGGAGTGAAGCCATGTATTCCCAGCTCCCAGCAGTGTGGGAGGAGAACCTGGCAACAACATTAGCTGCTTCAACAGGATTCTCTGGAGTGTCTTTGTCCGAGTCTCCAAAAAAGCCATTTGTATTCTCTACTCATGTCCAGGTACGGGACACTTCTACAGAGGCCCTTGACTTTTGAAACAAAGGGAATTGGTCCTGCTGTGCCTCAGCTCTGTTCATTGCAAATGTGAACAGTCAAGATGATTTTGATTATTGCACTTTAGTCTGATATACATGCCCCTAGTTTTTCCATCCAGAAGCAACGCTCCCCTCACTTTCTCTTTTCAAGGCACGATGAGAGTGGGTAAATCCAGAATAATTTCTCTGCTGCTTTGGATGCTCAGATGTTATTAATCATATCTCCTTCCTCCAAGTAAACTAAACATCTCTGTTTAAATGAAGAAATGGCACAAAGATCTCTTCCAGACTCTTTC
>NW_010397060.1:26422-45852 GCF_000710305.1 Buceros rhinoceros silvestris | reverse complement strand
TCTTTCCCTGCAGCCAGGGATGAGTGGCTCCTCTCCTGCCCTGTGTAATTCAGACACCACCCTCCCGTTTCTGGGTCCATCAGAGAATTTAAACGGACAAGCACATACCACAAAGCAGTTAAGCCACCTATAATCTCGACAAAGATTTAGCAAATGGATCACACGCAGAGGGGCTTACCAGTTCATTTTGATCAGGCTTAGGCGACAGACTCACATGTATAGACTGCTTGTGAAGGAAGAGACAAACCAAAAAAGCCACAAACCTCCCTCCTCCACAGCAATCACTAGCCCTGCAAAACGGAATAGACTGCACACAATTCAGAGCAAAAAGAAAAAGAAAAAAAGCTGAGATAAATACAGAGCAGCCCCACATTTTCCAGAGACTGCACCAGACCTTCTCAAGAGTAGCTAATTGCCTTTGGCCAGGACTTAGTTCAGTAATGCTTGAGGCCTGAGGGGAATTACTAGTGCTAGCAAATTAAGATCCTGGTAATTAGCAGTGCCTGGACAAATTACCCTCTCTGATCACCAAAAATACCTCCTACACCAGCCCAGTCCTCCCCAACGAGCACTGAAAGGAGAAAATACAGTTAAATAGCATCTTGACATTGAATTGCTTTGTTACATAAAGTCTAAGGCCTTGAGCAGTCCCAAAACATATGGTGTGGAGAACCTCGCGTAGAGCTTCATTTCCCCCTCGGATGCAGCTCCTGGATAACTGCAGCTGGCCTGGGTCCAGTAAGTCGCGGACAGCCCTGTCCCGGGCCGAATCAACCGCAAGGTTCACAGCGGAGTCCTACTACCGAGCGTGGTCTCCATCTGGCGTCCTCCTTTAGTTCTGGAATTTTCTTCAGTGTGTCTTGCAGCCATTAAGCAGCAATACCAGTACAGATGGAAACGGCTGGACTCCTCCATCTGATGAAGCAGCTCATAAAAACAAGCCAGATGACTCTGGCTCTGTGATAACATTATCAAAGGGACTGCTGAGGTAAATAAGACTGAAGCTCCTCCTCTGCTGTGAGAGTGTAAGGATAATGTCATGACCTAGGACTTAAAGGCCCCATCTGCTTTGTAAAAAGAAAATTTCAGTGTTTCTTGTTCATCCCCCACATTAGAATCCATAGTAATTAATGGTGTAGACCCTGAACAATGTAAACATCTTTATCAGACAAATCAAATTTTAAAGCTTTAAAACACTGGTAACTAAAGTCAATTTAAATCAAAATCTGTTTCCAAAATACAATTCCTCTCAATAATCACATTTCAACCCGTCAGAGGAATTGCAGAAACAGGTTTGCATCACTGTAAATAAAAAACCTTGTCATTTCTGTATTACAACTTCCTTAGCCCAAGGCAATATTTTGTACACAAAACACACTTTTAATATATAAGATAAAAATGTGTTTGTGTATATAAGATACAGAAAATTTACTGTTATATTGCGTAGCCTAACAATCTGCATCTCTGACTTTCAAAACGTTCAGTATCACGTATACTATTAGCTTTGGGACCTCTATTTTTATCCTATTTGCAGGGAAATTTTCCAGGGAAATAGTCAAAACTTTACAACCAAGGGATCAGCGCAAAATCTCAGTCTTACTGTTCTTCTCAGGAACTACAGAGTCCTTCTTTGACATGCAAAGATGTGCCTTTCGTTCCGGCATAGACCTTTTTTTCAGGATGTCTACGTGCAGTTCCTTGTACTGTAACTTTCAATCCCTCTCCTTAAATCCTTCAGGGTGGCTGTTTGGGGCTGAACTTCCAAGTGCTCTTTGAGACACCCATCTGTCTCTGTTCACAGAACCATGCGGTGGTATCACCCAGGTCCCCACCTGTGAAGTGTGGAATGAAACACTGGGGTTACTGCGTGGCCGGACTGCAGCCATACTTCACGGCAAAGATAAGGGACAGGTTTTCCAGAAAACACTAGGGGGAAACTAGTCGGGTTTCTTCTTAATGCCTCATCAGGTGATTTACCCAAGGTCACATAACACGGTGGCAGTGGTATCTCTTCTGTCTGTCAGTCCTAATCCGTAAGGCATTATTACATTATTCTGTGTCATAGAGCATAGCTGCATTATGAACAACAAACAATTCTCAATATGAGCATTTTTTTAGTAATTTTTTGTCTTTCTTTGGCCCCCCTGGTTTTGAGCCTCCCGTTGAATAGCCATGTCTGATTGATTTGTACGTATCAAAAGTAAATAGATTTTTAAGGAGTCTTACATAAGGTCCAGAAGCACTCCTAGAAACAGCCTGTTAAAATGAATGACTTATGATAAACAGAAGGATGGGACAAATGAACCATTTTATCAGCTTCCAATGTAGTCCAGTCTACTACAGAGACATTTGGAAGAACTGCTCACTGTTGTGTGAAATCTCTCTAATGAAATCACTTCCGTATTGTCTGTCCTCTATTACTCACACAGGGTGTTTTCCCGCAGAGTCCATGAAACACATGAATTTGGGAAATGAGCAAGATGAGGTCTCTCTGGTCTCATAAGTTAAATGCAAATAAGTTTTACTTGCATCAATTCAGAGCAGAAAAGTGGACAAATAGAGCCACAGGTCCAATGAGACCTTCCATGCATGGGCCAGATTCTCAAACAGGAATTGGGATTGTGACACAGAAAGTGGTAGAGGATTGCATTTTACCCACAAAATTATTGTGCTTCCTTACATCAAAAACTGGACATACTGTTAACATACCTAAAATACAAATAAATGCGGTGTTTATAGCTGCTCTCTTAATTTGAGGGAGAAATAGTGTTTATCTCATCTGAAAGACTCACCTCCAGATTTAATACCTGTTCAGAAAACTTCGTCTAGGCATCCACTCACACTTGGTCTACAGGTATCTTCACAGGGAGGTGCGTCCCTTGAAGATCTCTACCTAAATTCAATGCCGTGCTTTATCACTACAGTGTGAACTAAGGTGATAATCCTAGAGCATACTCTTGGTTCTGTAGTTAGCACTGACGTTTGACAGGGTTGGATGACCTCATCCAACGTTTACCACCCACAGAGTAGTCCACACCTGACCCCATACCCTTGAGCCCCACCTGTGGTCAGCAGAACACTTCTGGTCCTTCCTTCCCTCCACAAAGCAGGCTTACCTAATGCTGTCTATCACTCTCCACTGATAATAACTAAAGTTGAGGGCGACTAGCTCAGATGTAGACTTTGTTAGTTTAAAAAATCTGAGATAAATCTCAATCCTGTCGACCAGAAATAAATTTGAAATACATCTTACAACTGCTACAATAAAATCCAAGGATCTGTATCTGACCACAGAGTGGGTTTATGAAGCAGAAGCAAAAGGTGGTGATGCATACATTCAGCATTTCATTAACGACTGTCTCCATCCCTTTAATGACTGTTCTGGACTAAAGGATTTCCCAAAGACTGCAAATGCAATAAGGCAGTTACCACCATACACCAAACAGCAGCCTATGGAATTCAATTCTTTCTGGATCCTTTCTATCTGGACCTGTAGTTCCATCTGACCTTTGTGAATCCAAATTCTGAGCCTACTGAAGAGAACAGCACCAACGCCACTGACCGTAGCAAGAAAATATTCCAAGAAGTTCTGATTTCCCTGCTTTGCTGATGCATAGTTCAAGTTCCAGTAAAGTACTAAGCAATGGTGAGTTAAGGTACAACAAAAGACATGAAACTGGTAAACCTAACTGCATTTATAAGGTTACCAGTGGTTTGTGTCACTGCTATGTCCTTGGACTGGGTCTGGCTGAAATAGAGTTAACTCTCTTCATAGCAACCCACATGGTGCCAGGTTTTGGATTTGTGACTAAACCAGTGCTGGTATGATGCCCATGTTTGAGCTGTTGCCAAACAGTGCTCACACAGCTTCAAGATCTTCTCTGTTTCTCACTCTGTCCCCTCAGCAAGTAGGCTGGGGGTGGGCAAGAGGCTGGGAAGGGATGCAGAAGAGACAGCTGACCCCAACCGACCAAAGGGATGTCCATCGCGCTCAGCAGTGACACTGGAGAGAAGTCTTTCCAAAACAGCCACTGTGCAGAGACCAGCTGGGCATCAGTCTGCTGGTGGGAGGTGGTGAGTATGTGCCTTGGCATCGCTTTTTCTTTTCCCCTCCTTTTATTCTCCCCTCACTCATTAAGTTCTCTTTATTTAAACCCCCAAGTTTTTTTCAGACTTTTGCTCTCCCTATTCTCTCTCCCATCCACTGCAGAGGGGAATGAACAAGCAACCGGTGGGTGCTTAGTTGTGGGACAGGGTCAACCCACCACAGCTCTGCAATCCTCTATAACCCCAAACATGGCTCCTTTAGCAACATATAATCTTAAAAATAAAAATAGACCAATCCATCAGAGCCAATTCATATACCAAACTGACCACTGACAGAACCAGGTGACAAGGCTTGATCAGCGACAGAAAGATAATTTTACAGCAGAGCTGGAGCTCTGCCTAAGGTGGGCACTACAGTCTACAACGTGTGCAGGTTTTGTCTGGGACAGAGTTAATTTTCTTCACAGTAGCTGGGATGGGGCTGTGTCTTGGATTTGTGCTGGAAATTCAGGGATGTTTTAGTTATTACTAAACATCCCAGAAGGTGCAGATAACAGCATGGGAGAAATCCATGCAGGGATGGGACAGTCTCAAAAACATCCTTTCTGTTAAAATGGCTCAACTCAAAGAATGGAAAGTCAATATGAGGAACAATGCATTTTTGTTCCCCTTCTCAAAAGAAGTTAAGAAGAGTCTTCAAAGTACTGAAATGCCAATACAATATTCATGCTTGTTCACAATTAGTTTGGAGAGTGATTTTTAAAAGCATGTAATGGAAGTAGGTGCACAGTTCTTGACAGATTTTGCTCCTCAATGCAGCACTCAGAAGACGCACTCAATAACCATTACCACAAAATACCTGTTACTGGGCACTAGCACTACATCCTGAACAGGCCCCCACCTTTCTCATTAGAGCCAGACCCAGCCTCACCCTGACAAGCATCATCTTTTAAAGTACCTGATTAAAACCAGGCATTGCTCAGAGCGATGCGAGCAGCAGCACTGGGACCCCTGAGCACACCAGCATCAAAGCCACTGCAGGCACGGGCAGTTGTCCTGCTCACTCGGGGCTGATGCCAATGATCATCCATCCATCCATAATATAAATATCAGGAAGCTGCAAAAACAACAGAAAAACAGGATTGCTTTTGCTCAGTCGCACAAGTCTGAGGGTCTTGTTAGAGCTAGGCTAAGCCTCTACCTAAGTTTTCATTACAGTCGTAAAGTCATAGAATAGCTCTCTTCCAACAATTGCTTTGGGGTTTTTCCCCTTTATTAGCAAATACTGATGAGTCCTGGAACTGTGGCTGTCTCCAGTTCTCTTCCCCATCTCTCATCCTGAGTTCTTGCCTTAGCCACTCCTCGGCATTTAGCTATGTTGTGAAATACACACCATATCAAAAAAAACACACGTAATTTTGCGGGTTGTGAATGTGCTATATTTCAGTTTCCTTCAGCATCAACTCTCTCACGTTAGGAATCACAGAGGACTTACGTTCTAGATTTCTTTCCTGAATTTTTCATTATTTTATGTGCTTTTATCAGGTCCTTTCTCATTCCATCTTGATAACAAACAAATCTGATCTGTTCTGTTTCTCTTCATACTAGTAATTTTTCAGTTTGTGTTGTTTGACTTTCTAGGGAAAAAGTCTTTGTTTCTACCTCCTGTCTAGAAGGGAACTCACCAAGACGTTCAGATGAGGAGAACCATCCAAATAACTAATTTTTAGAATTGTCTTTACCTTTTAAAATGGATGCTGCTTATCTCCTGTGATCTGCCAGACTCAGAAACGCACATTCTCTCTGTCAGACTTCTCACAGAAGTCTCCTGTCTGTAAAAATCTCCTCGGGCTGCGGGCGGTTGGTTGGTTCTGTCGGGGGTTGTTTCGTTGGGTTTTTTGTTGTTGTTGGTTTGGTTGATGTTTGTTTGGGTTTGGTTTTTTTGGGGGGTGGGGGTGGGGGGGTGTCAATACTTTTTCATCTGTCCCAAACTCTCTTCCTTGGGTGTCTTACTTGCCTTCTGCAGCAATCAGCTGATGAGTTCAAGGCATTGTGCAATACCTTACTCTCCAGTGTCAGTGGATCTTGTCCCACTCTCAATGTCCGAATTCCATAGCAGAGTATTCAGAAGGTGGTTATTCTTAAATCCAGATCAGACCAAACTTTGGTGGCCCTGCAGGAGCTCTGGAATAAAAGTGATTCAAATTCAGAATTTGAATCTGAAGCAAGACTGAGCAAGACTATCTGAGCAAGACTGCTCATTATTTTTTAAGTACAAGACAGTCAGACAAAAAGCACCTGCTGAAACCAAAGCAACGCACATTGTAATGGTTCAGGTAAGCCAGGAAACACACTCACCAGACCCTGGAAACCGGCAGCCCACAACAAAATTCAGATGCCCTGCCTGGCTGTTGCTCCCTGAATGCTGCAAAGGTTTGAATTCTGATCCCGGACTCTTGCTCTGGATGCCCAGAGCAGTTAAACTAGAACCTTGAACCTGCGTATCTCTTCATCTCTTACATCTGAGAAGGTTTCGGTTTGAAATATTATTGTTTATATCACCTCTCCAAAAGTGCCGTATGAAGAGTCATTAGACAATGACAGCAGCATTAGCAGCTCAGAGTTCTGGAGAAAAGAAGCTCTGCGAGTTGCTTCAGTTGGTGGATGACGTAGCTTCCCAGCAGCACTTTGGGTGGGGGGATAGGATGAGGTATGCAAATCGATTCCTCGGCTATTTCAGCCACGCTGGCCCTGTCAGCGCCCGACAGCTCACCTCCTGCCCGCAGCCTGGCTGTGGGTAAGCACTGGCTCAGGAGTCACAGACTGCCTACTCCACCTTGCAAGAATGAAGGACTAATTATACTGATACCTGAAAACTAAAGGTTAATTCGGAGTGAAGAACACTAAAGGAGCTGGTGGGAAGCCTGCATGAATTGAAATCTGGACTAGTCTTAAAGCCAAACGTTTACCTTACAAATACTCTGAACTGAGCTGGAATATTTTCTGCAGCTGTTAAAAAGGTAAAGTCACTTTCCTTCACTCTGTGGACATGTTCCCCGCTGGAGTGGCATGTACTGTATGAATTATTCCAGCTGAAAACCTGCATGACTTTCCTTTTCACAGAGATGCTTTCATAAACTCCGTTTAGATCAAGGAAGATCTTCATGCTGGGTTTTTCTTCTAATTGCAGACAAAGCATATACCAGTTAAGCTGATCAAACATCCTAAAAATGATCCTAATCTTCTGATCTGCTTTACAGAGGAGACTAGAATGGGATGAGTCCTTAATATGTACAAATATATAAGACAAAATATAACTGCTTATAACTTCATGTCACTGTGCATTTAGAGTTTCGAAGGCATAAATATATGGGCAGAGAATACGGCTTTCCCTGAACAACACAGAGAAGAAAAAAATCTGCTCCTTCAGTAGAATATTCAGCAGCTAATCAGATTTCTTCACTCCAAGAAGTGGTGTAAACGTAGCATTTACTATTTAATGTCTCTATTTATTTGCTATGTGTGCACATACATAATTTTAACTAATAAATTTGATGTAAGTGCAGAGTGCAACTATTCCAAATTAGTTTGATCAAAGCTCAGGCATTCGTTGCTGAGTAATGGAAACGAGGCTAATGAAAATTCTGTGGCTTCTGGCAGAGGCGGGGCGGGGGGGGTGGTGAAGATGATAATGTTCTCAGAGATCAACTCCTTGCAGCCTTCTGTAGGGCCATTTACATGTAAATACAGTATTTACAAGTTCACGTAGCTGATAGGAGAATCTGAACTTGCAATACTGTTCTCAAATAAACAGCACCATTTGCGTTTCTGCACCAAGTTTTTCAGGCTGTTCGTTTAATGTCGTTACTATTTGCATTGTCCCCCCTGCTGGGATCAATACCTTGTTGTGATTAGACACTGTACAACTGTTCAAACAAAGACGACCTGATTACACAGTGTTTATAATCCAAACAGCAAACAGCTAGGCCATTAGTGGATAAGGTGGAAAAGGCCAAAACTGGGTTTGCTTCCAGTGGCCACTAAAAGAATCAGATTCATCCCTTTGCCGGGTTTTAAAAGGAAAGGATTGTTAATGAATGAGTTGCATTTCTGGATCATCTCTGCTGCTATTCCTAAACTCTTGCTAGCAGAGGTAGATGCTTACTTTGCTAATCCATAAAGTTGCTACTTTATAAAAATAGCAAATATTTGAAGGGAAACAGAGGAAGAAGAGCCTGGTTCAAATGGATTGGGCCAAAAAGCAGTAGAGTCAGGAAAAGACGTGAGCACTGCAGATTCCTAACCAGCAACGCATCCAGAAGAATGTTGATGAGTTTGTATCTGGTTCCCACACTACCTGCTCACAGCCAGGTAAAACTCTTGGATGATAGTAAAAAGATTAGTCAGTCTTATTTGGATGGAACTCTAATACCTGGCAGTATCTAGAAAGGCCTTTTTCTTATACATGCTCAACCCTTGCAGACCTGGTTGTCAGCAGAATCTCATTAGATGGAGAAAAATTGGGTGGAGATGAACTTGACATCATCTGATGCTCCAGCAATGAAAAGGAACATTGAGAGGTTTCAGGCAAGTCCAATGTAGATCCTGCAGATGCTCTCAGCCACCTTTTTTCTTAGAGGAACTCCTGCCTACATTCTAGGCTAATCCACTGCTAGACTGCTGCCACATCCCCTGAAGAAGAAAAAACACAATGGCACTAAATTCAAATAAAACACAAGCCAAAGAACACCAATAAAATGTGTACATTAAAAAAAAGAAAAATCTCTCTCAATGACTCGTTTGCTTGCCTCACTTTATTTTTCACACACCACAAGCATCTCCACCTCTTTTACTTAGTTTAAAAATACTGAAAAACTCTAAGTTTCCAGATCATGCTACAAATGTGACCAACACAGGGAACATCATAGCAATTTCAAGCTTTTATTTATTCATTTATTCATTTTTATTTCTTCTGTCCAGATAATAGCTACTGTGTAGCCTTCTAAATTAATTTCATTAATATCGCAGGAAAACCAGCCGGTATTCCCATTGATGGCTTATTGTCATCACACAGTTCATTCTACCCCAAGTCCTTAAGGAAAAGGATGTAAACTCTTGTTGCTACCCTTTCAGCCATCATAAAGAAATGATCGTTTAGGCGCTGTCAGATAATCAGCCAAAGCAGCAAGGACAGACAGTTCTTAAAAGCCGTTAGGATTTCAGAGCCTCCAGTACAGATTCTTGTCAAAACGCTAAGCCACTCAGCTTGTCAATCTTCCTCTGGTTTCCAGACGAAGCAGGGAGTTTGGGAGAGCTGTTCTCAGGGAAGCCAGAGGACAAGAGCGATTTGCTTTCTTATTGTGTCAGATACCCGCTGCTGAGGAGTAAATTTTGTATATGTTTTCACAGTACATACTTTTACTCACCCAGCTATCCAGCTCCTGTCGACATTACCTCTTGCCAGCACCTCTGTCTTCGTAACTGCACCCACAGGAAGCCTTAATCTGTAGGCTTTATTTCACCCTGCTAGCCCACCTCCTGACAGACATCCCCTCCCATGCCACCCCCAGCAGCTCTTGCCTGTGCTGGGATGATTAGCTAGAATAAAGCATGTTTACGTGTAGAACCCTCACTCCCTGGGAAAAGTTAGATCCACATTTCAAATGAGGCATTTGGCTTTCACCTCATATTTAATTTTATTTTTGCTTTGGGAGCGATGACTTGATGATGATGATTTCAATCTCACCAGCTTTCCAAAACCTGAATTGGATGCTTGTCCCTAGAAACCTTCAGACAAGTTAGTTAAGCACAGATTTTTAGAACTCTTTGAAAGACATTTAAGTTCCTAGATCCAACTGGAACCAGAAGAAAGAGGGAACAAACACTGCTCTAAGGTTCTGAATCCAAACTACACAGACAATACAAGGGGTTTGGAGGGGGTTCCCAGGAACAACATTCCTTGGTGTCTTTTGAAAGAGGAAGTTAGTCTCTTGCTTGCTTACGTGAAACTTTGCCAGGATTTAGGCCCAGAATACCCAAGATTTCAACAGGAAGTAAGCATCGAATACTTTTCAGGAGCTCAGTTTGTGGACCTAGAACACTTGTAGCCCCGGGAGTCAGCTGCTCTGATCTTTTGTTTTCATCAGGAAGGTTGGATAACCATGCTTTACCGATTTTGTTCATGTAGAGCGGGAATTTGAGACAAGGAATCTTACTGCATGTTCTTCCCACAGCATCCACCGCAGGACCAGGCACAGTGGGTGCGCTGAGCATCCTGCAGTCACATGTGCCTGGTTTACCTCCGGTACCATACAGCTTTACCACGAGTCCTGGGGGTGGTGTTCTGATACTGGTGGTTAAAATCTCGGCTGATTCAGAACCTTGCAAGATGTATGAATCTTAAGCCACCACTGGGTTTAAAATTGGGTGAAAATGTTATTTTCAGTAAAATGATATATGCCAGTGAACAAAAGCTCCCCCAAAACCATGTGGCTGTCCAGGTCTCAGGCTGCAGGGAGTGCCAGAGCCTTTCACTAGTAGCGGGTGTCAGGAACTGTGTGTGATGTGACCAGGAGAATCAATAAGAGGAGGGGGGGAGAAGGGGATGCGTTTCACAACTCTGAGTGTGTTTCTGTCAGGTACGATCACCAGAACTGGAATGGAAAGGCTGTTTTTCAGTACATTAAGAGGAACCGGAGGAGCTGCACCAGCCTCCTGTGCTGTTCCTTCCCTTCTTAACCCCGCCTGGTCCAGTTAGTGTCAAAGATACCTTTCGGGGAAGTCAGGGGGGCTATGGGGGGGAGAGGAAGGATTTGAAGCTTTCCTTTGGGGGGTCTTTTCAGATTTTGGGTTTTTTTGGTGGGTGTTTGGTTGGTTTGTGGGGGTTTGTTGGAGTTATTTCTCTGTTTTTTCAGAGCATGACTGAAAAGTGTATCAAATTGTAAGTGGGACCTGGGAATCAACTGCAAATCTCACTGCTTACCAACGCAGGAGAATGTAGCTGGGCACAGAGAATTTATTAATATTCTAGCCCTGTGCACACACTAACTGTCAGCACATTTCCATACAGAAAGGGACCAAGTTCGCAATTCTTTCTGCTCCATCCTTTTCAAAATCTAAATTCAGAATGTTTAAATAACAATGAGTGAGGAAACTTCTGTAGAGCAAATCGTTGGAGTCACAGACTTTAAATTTTAGTTTTATCTGAGTTTTGGTAACTTACGCTTTGGCAGTGCCTGCAAATTAAGCACACAGCCAGGCACAGGCACCCCTGGGACTAACTCTAGGCATACGTTTAGCATTACTTTTTTCTTGCTGAATTTATTTTACTACTTTATACTTTAAAGTTGTTTCTTTCCCAAGCTGCGTTTGGAAAGGAATTAACATTATAGAAACCCCCTCCCATGGACACAAAGGAACATCCAGACAGAAGCATCCAGGAAAGTTCTTTAAGCAACATGGCACTTGTGAAACTCCTCGTATTTCATTTGCATGGTTCTTTTCAAACAGCATCTGCCAAAATCACCAATGTCTGTCTATAACACGTTTATAAAGCAGTGCACACAAAACGAACTTTCCCTCAGGAGGCAGGCAGACTGAAATCCCCCAAGGACACATTTCCTCAGTTCACTGACTGTTCTTAGCAAAACAACAGTGACCTTTCTGAGCCTGACTTGGTCCCAGCCATCTCACACCCTGCTTTTAAAGATGTCAATAGTCCCATTTGCACCTTTTCAGAAGGAAAGCCAGAAAGCTGTGTCCCTGATGCAACACATGAGACTGGGAAATTACATGGTGAAAAGAAAAAGAAAACTTAGTCCTTACTCTAAATAATCTTTAATAACAGAAAAATAGATAAATGACTTGCAATTGAGTATCAGGATGATCTATGGTAACTGAAGGCTCTGTAATTTAAGTAACTAAGGTGTGAGAAAGTCTAACGAGAGGATTACTCTTATCAATACTTTTGCATAACCTCTAGTTCTGTTTTTTCTGTAGCATCTCCCCGGTATATGACAGTGACCGTTCAGGTGAAAGGCCCTGTAGCCCAGTAGCTTGTCTCAAATAGGCTTTTGCTGTTGGTCACTGGGGAAAAAGAAATACAGACATGACAACCATGTATGATATTGCCCCCCATCACTACTACTGTCTGAGCCCACAAGTATTTGTAGCTCAGAGACCCGGTTGTATTTTCTGTATGTAGTAATTGTTGCTGCATTTCCCTTTAACTAACTTGTCTAGTTTCCCCTTGAAGATTTCGCTTTGTAAACCTGAGTATCCACATTTTCTGGTAAGTAGTTCTATAGCTTATCTTTACAGTGTAGCTTAATAATTTCTTCCTTACTTACATCTCACTGCTATGCAGTTTTCCATCAGTGTCAGCCTCTCAAATTAATTTGGAGTTGGGTGCTGTGTTCTCCGGTTGAACATACACCATTGCCTACTCACAAAGGAGGAAGATAGTCTTTCTGCTTGAAAGGTTTTGATATACAGAAATGAATAACTGCTTTATGAGGGAGAAATAGCTTCTTTTTAGAAATTATCTGAGCCCTTACAGATCCAACAGTGTAGGAACCTAGAAGCTAATTTCAGTCTCCCTTCCTGTCTCACAGGAGGACTAACAACTGCCAGGAGATTATCTTTATCCTTCCCTCAAATCTGCATTGACAGAGATCCCACACAGTCTCAGCACATCCCAGGGCTTCTCTCTACTCATGGCTACAAAGATTTTTCTAACTTTCACTGTTGTTGGAATTGAGCAACTGGTGAAAGGAAGTTAGCAGGTTCTCCTTCTTTAGTGCTTGAGGACAGCAATGGATGAGGAGTTCGCCAGATGCAGTGGCAAATACGGGCTGTGCTCATCAACATTCAAAAGGAAGAAATGACAGTGGGAATCAAGCTGTAGGAGGGGAGTTTATCGGTTTGCCTCATGGAACAGACAATGTATGAACAGGCTCTTTATGGGAACACTATTTTCAAGCTCACAGCAAAAACTACTGGTGTTTCCCACTGGTGTCCAAAGTAGCTGAACTGGGTGAAGTCAGGGGTATTGGCAGGTACAAAAGCAACCACCTGAGGGACCCCACTGAGTAGTTTTACCTCCAAGACAAATAAATCCATCCTGCTCCGGAAGAAAATGAGAGGCATGCAAGTTCAGGGAAGTTATGCCAGCCTTGTCATATAGCAGGAGCAGATCTGAAAGGCCACTAAAGAGAAAATTATTTTACTGGGGATTGTCTCCAGTGGAAAGCAGAAGAGTTTTCATTTACTTCTAGTACATCCTTCAGAAAAAATACACTCTGAATCCAAGCCGGAAAGATGGTGAAGGTCATTGTGGATGTAAAAACCTACCGTTACCCATATCAAAAGCTGGGGTTTTGATCTTGGGATGGATCACATGGGTTTGGAACTGAGGATAAAACCTCCGGAATAAGGAGAGCTTTGAGAAGAGTGAAAGATTTCACCAGAACCACGGGAAAACAACTGCTGGTATTTAAGGAGGTCTGCATGACCTGTTAGAGTGAACTGTGGAGGAGAACACAGGTTTATGATGACAATACAATAACAGATGAAAATGTGGCAATTCTGTACTTCCAAACAAAGGATGGGTCTCAGAAGAGATACTGTTACATAGGGAATGGAAAACAAAGAGTGACATCTCACTCAGGTGACAAGAACAGAATCAAACTGCAGGGCGTATGTTCCTATGTAAATGTTGGGAGACTAAGACATGAGAGAGTGTGTTGCTGGGGAGTCTCCTTCACTTTCATTTAAATGTTTGCCTTAAATAATTTCAATATCCTAGGCATGCTGGAAATTTGGTAGCAGAAAGGCATTGTAATGCAAGGCTAAAATCCACAAGCAAGCAAGTGATTTGCAAGAAAACTTTGCCAGGATTGGATCGAGGGAATAAAACCTTATGCTAAAACAACCTTTGATTTAAACCAACATTATCTACACAAGTAAGCACCCAGCCAGAATGATAACGCTTAATGAAATACATTATGTGAGAAATCAACCAGAAAATGAGAGCTGGAAATCCAGCAGGAACTGAAATTCAGGCGGGGTAAGGACTGACACAAGCAATCCCCAACTAACACAGATCAGATGGGTAGGGAACACAAAAGGGAAGATGCAATCCTTTAGATGTAGGGGATCTCATCCTGAGGTATCCCACTGAAGCAACTATAGCAGACTGTGATCTCAGCAGAATACTTCGGTACAGTAACATACTCCCAGGGGAGTAAACGAAGTGCAGCATATCCACAGGAGTCACACTCTGCTTCTAAAATAGCAGCTACAGAAAGAAAAAAAAAACCCGAACCCTTAAAAAGTAGTTCAGGCTATATACAAAAAGAAAACCTTACAAGTGATACCAGACAGTCAGTACATATCAGATCTGAAGACAGGGTTGAGACAGGACAAGAGAAAATTAGCCTGGAAAGAAAATAAAAGATGATATTATACATGAGAAGGCATCTGTCAAAAGCTGAAGTTGTACCCAAAGGAAGAAACCAAGTACATTCGAATTCTGGCAGCTAAAATGTGAAAATACAATAATGAAGGCCCTCTCAAAAAGAGCTGGAGAAACAAGTGAAAGGACTCGGAAGAAATAGTCTTTCCTGAAATACATCAGCAACAGCGGCACTGCCAGCAAGCCCCCAGAATCAAATGATGCTGGGACCTGTCAGGTTTTAATGCCAGCTGGCAGCTAAGCACCACACAGCTGCTCACTTCCCACCCCAGCAGCATGGGGGGAAGAGAACGGGAAGGGTAGAAGTGAAAAAACTCGTGGGTTGAGATAAGAACAGCTTAATAATTTAAATAAATTACAATAAATATAATACCGTAACAAAAAGGAAAACAATGGAGAGAAATAAACCCCAGGAAAGACAAGCGATGCAAATGAAAACAATTGCTCACCACCAACTGACCGATGCCCAGGCAGCCCCAAGCAGCAGTGACCCCGTCAACCTTCCCCCTATTTTTATAGGCTGATCATGATGTCATCTGGTCTGGAGTGTCTGTTGGGGCCAGCTGTCCCAGCTGTGTCCCCTCCCAGCTGCCTGTGCGCCCCCAGGTTACTCGCTGGTGGAGTGGGGTGAGGAGCAGAAAAGGCCTTGACTCTGTGTAAGCTGCTCAGGGATAACGGAAACATCCCGGTGTTACCAACGCTGTTCCCAGCACAAACCCCAAACAGCCCCATGGCAGCTGCCGTGAAGAAAATAACTCTACCCCAGCCCAAACCAGCACTAGTCTCTAAACATAAAATTCATGAGAGGTCAAGAGTGCTGCAGAGAAACTAAAGTGATTCGTTTTACTAGTAGTCACAGCAGAACCAAGGTGGAAAGATTTTGATGTTCCCACCCGTACATTTCTGAAATTGAGGTGACTTCAAAAGACATAACGGATAGATTGTCGAAGTGAATGGCCACAAATCTCAAGATCTGCTAGAGGTAACCACTATGAAACGGCAAAAAAAGTTATAACTATTCACCAAGAAAACCTCAGGAAACAAGGATGAACAAGTTGTTTTGCTATAGACACTACAGGTGGGTCATGTCTTGCTTTTTAGTACAGGACTAGAAAATAGCTAAAGTGACATCAAATAAAAACAAATCTGAGAAAGTTTCTAAGGGACAACAAAGGAACAGGCCAAATTAGCAGAGACTGTAGTGAGGAATAGGTCAGGTGGACATCAAGATAAATGTGATCCGCTTCGGAACACTCGCTGTGGCATTTGCAAACTGAAGTTCTGCCTTACAAACCTTTCGGAGTTTCTTAAATGGGGTCAACAAAATTGCAGGTAACAAAAGATCTGGTTGATGCAGTCTTTTTGTATTTCAAAAGTCTCTGGTCTAATGCTGTTAATGAAACAAAGCAACCAGGGCTGAGACAAAAGGAGCTTTATGAGACAAAGTAACTCAACAGGTGAAACCCAATGCAGATGAATGCAAAGCAATGCTCATGGAGGAAAACTAGACCTGGCTTTACAAAGATGTTCTCACTTTCCTTGCAAGCATCAGCCACGTGCTTTGCAGGACTTAAGTCAAGTCTAATGAAGGCAGTGGTGTGGGCATGGGGAAAGCGAGATTCTGTGTTCCATGTACGGCCTTCTGCTCTGATTCGCTCACCTTGGCAAGGATATGACAGAACTGTAAGCAGCTCCAAGAAGGTTAAGAAGCATGATCACAGATCTGAAGTGGTTTTCATCCAAGGAATTAAGATTCATAAAGAATAAGCTAGGATTCTTCAATGCCACAAAAATGAAGTGAAAAATATTCAAGGTTGCAAGAATTTCGCAACTTCTCATGGACTGTTCTTGCCTGTCTGTAGGTATCCCCTGAGGGCCACTGTCAGGGTTGCTGGATTAGATGGTCTTCTCTCGGACCTGAATAGCCATTCGTACATAACACGCAAACACCCAAATCAAACCCATTACGTCATATTGTCACCGATGACTGGCACCAGCAGATTACCAGTATCTCGTGATTCAACATTGACTACTAAAACCAGAAAAGACCGAGACAAGATTTTTGTCAAGGCTATTGCAGATGAAAAATAATCAGTAAACATGGGATCAACTCTGTTTGCAGTAGATCCCACACAACACATGCTCCCGTTAGAGCCCAAAGTGAACCCCAGCAGCAGCATTTGTAGGCTTTGTCGCAAGCACAGCATTGTCCAAGCCGTGCTGCCTGGTGTAACACCAAGTGGTGTGCTTCGGATCCCCCCACCGGCCCAGTCAGCTAGGCTTTGTAAGACCTAAGGTGTTGGAATTTACAGAGTTCGCCAAAGGAAAAAAATTGTTTCTACAAGACCAACAGCTTGTAGCAATGACTCCTGGGTATAAATGACACTCATAATTGTATCAAAACACACCGTACTAATTCGCGACTGATATTACGGCACTTCCTTTTAAGCAGTGCTGTTGGGTTTGTATGTCGTTAACATAAATATACAAACCAGCCTCTCCACGTTCACAGGTGACTTCTCACGGTTAAATGGATGGCTGGGGGAGAAGTAGCATTGTGTAATTTTTCCACTCCGGCCTTTAAAAAGCCAAGTTGCATGTTGTACCTGCAGAACAATGACACCTCTGACCTTGACAGGGTGCAAATTCATTTTGAAGATGTCAGGCATTGCTCTGCCTCCCAGTGGAGGAGGTATTGTGGCCTAGGATCCCCACTGCCATAGCAGTAAACATGGAATAAATAAAATAAAATAAAGACAATTTCTTGTGCCTTCACACAAAGTTCAGCCACATTTTGGCTCCCTTCTAAGGACCAGCTTAGTCCATGTGACATCCTGGTAAGAACCAGTACTAGAAAACATGGGGTCCATATCTGATTGCATCTGTCTCCTCGATCCTGTTTCCACAGTCTGTGGGTTTTCACGCGATTTTAGGTTACCACGGGTTTCTCTGATTTCATACGTCATACAGGTACCGCTGGTGCACACATAGCTCCTCTTCCAGGACACTCCTGTTGCTCTACACTGTTGGTACAAGATGAGGACAGCAAAAGCTATTTCTATTTTTGCTATTGTAGTGTAAAACTTCTCCCTATTTTAAAAATACTTCTCTCCTCTTATCTATCCCCCTTTCAAAGCCCTGCAATGTATGTGTTACCAAGGCAAAACAGCACCAGGAAGCCTTTGAACGAGCTGCAGGATCTATTTATCTCTTAAGCACGCTTTGCTGGTGATTTTTATTAACACACTAGAGAGCTGGCTGTACTGATATTACATTAACTACTAGACACAAAAGCGTTGTCCGGTGGGTGGAAAGAACACACCTACAAGAAGATGCAGTCAAATCCACAAAGTCAGCCTGACCCGTTAGAAAAAGGAGACTCTTGAACAGAATAAACACAAGGCATGTGTAACAGACGGCTCTTCGAGGTGAAAATCACAAACAGTAAAACACTGAAAATACAGAAACAGGAGCTGACACAGACCTTCCACTTGGCTTCAAAAGTCTTTCAGAGCCTAAGCATAAAACAACTGTGCCGAACAACTAGAGTGTCACCTGTACTCACTGGTGAAGGAGAGAGTAGCTTGTGTTCCTTCCTTAAATAGCAGACAGGTCTCAAGGAATCAGTTACAGAATTCTATCCCTTGTGTGGCTACACACTGATAGCCTGGTTCACCCGCTCCTTGGGCAGCCTTCACTTAGTGTTGCCTTAGATAAGTAAGCCTGCAGCTGCCCACCTTTAGTCAGGCTAAGTAGAATCCAACTCTGTAAATCACCTTGTGAACAACTTGTGGAATAAAGGGGTTGCAAATCATTCTCCCTGTAGTCCTTTAGTGAGCATCTACATGTCTTTGTCCAGGCTTCATGAATTATGAGCATCAGCAAAGGCACAGCTGGGCTCATTGGAGGAAAACGCTTTAGATGAGCAGAGGTATCCATGTCTAAGTGTTCTCAGTGCTGCTGCCCAGACATTGGATGGAGCAGGCAAGAAGAGACACTTTAGTGTGTGAGAAGTGGTGGTAACAGCTTCTTCACCACCTTAGGAAATCAACAGGACGATATAAAAGTCATTGAGTATAGGGCTGCCCAGGTCATGAGGCTTCTAAACCAGCTCACAGCAGCTCAGATTTTGCTGGGATTTAAGTGTGGGACCCTCATCCAAATCTCAAAGAAAAATTAAAAACAGGGAGAAAAACAAGAAAAAAAAACCAAACAAATATTGAACCCCTATGTTACAAAACCTGTTTCTTGCATTGGGGTTACTGGAAGGTCAGCTGCAGCAGTTCTGTTGCTCCTATATGCTTTATTCATGCCACCACATTCATGGACATACTGAACAAACCAATGTGTCTTAAGAATTACAGGTGTTAATTAATGGCACTTATAATCAGGAGGGAAAATCCAAGTGTAGATGATATCTTATTCTTAGTTCTGCTCAAATAAAGGATTTATCCTCCGGTTTCTTCCTGTCAAAAATAGGAACTAACACTACTTTGGCTAATGCTTTGCTCTTGTGCTTTCAGGGCTCAGTTAATGGATTAGGAGCAGTAAAAAGACTAAAAATAACATTTTACATCTGGTTGTTACTCATTACAGTAATAACACTCTAACTCTTATTTGGTCGGTGGTTAAAATGAGAAAAGGACTGTGAACAGGAGACATTATCCTGCAATATTCATGTTTGCATTTAGTCTTTATGCATGTACAAGAAAGCCATCAGGTATTCCATTCAAACGCAATATTTAAATATTTCGAACGTTCAGATCTGGTTCTTTTGTCCCTAGCTACTCATCTGCTTCAGAAGAGTTCCAAGCATTTGCTCTTCTTTGCCTTCTTAGATGGTATTAATGTGCTTATGTTTTAAACTAATCAATAGTAATTTATGGTCATTGTTTGGGAGACTCGGAAG
>NW_010397060.1:24324-26343 GCF_000710305.1 Buceros rhinoceros silvestris | reverse complement strand
GAAGAGCCCAACTGTTTATTAGTTGGTCTTTTCTTCAAAGACACTTCTGTGTCAAAGAGTAAGACATATCCCAGTTTTTTATTCCTTTCTGATACTAATTTTACAACCCATATTTGTAACAACCAGACTTGAGTTGCTGAGCTAGGTTAGGTGAGGAAGCAGCCTCTGAAAAACTTCAACCTTCAAACATCATGAGAAGTCAGAAAGTAAAGACATAGACTTTGTTTCTGGAGAAATAAATGTGATTAAAAGCTTTCATTCTATATGACATACAGGAGAAACACAAACTGGGGAAACTGCTTTTAGCTGCTTGCTTCCTAAATAGAACATTTTTTCAAAACTAAAGATAAGGATCTGTATTCTCTCTTCCTTAATGATTTAAATGATGGCTTTCTTTCTAGAAGCTTCATCACTGAAATGGGAAAGAATGTGAGAAAAATCAAAGGCGATGGGTCATCTTGGAGATGATCATCAATACTTCATTAGGCTCTGTGCTACTGTTCTGTCCTCTTATGAATACCATTTATTTCATCTTGTAATTACAGCTGAGAAGTTCTCAATGTATCTCAGGACCTTCATCTTTGGTGGATGTTAGTATTACACACATAATGTGTATTATTTACATTATAATTATACAGGGGAAACATTCACTCTGGATATATAGCCAAGATCTTCTTTGTTGGAATGCTATTGTTAATTTTCCTTTTTGCCTGTTTTTTTTTTTTTAACATTTCTATCAGTATGAGAAGGAAGATGGCAGCATGTACTCTGCACCCAGTTTTGCCTGAGTCCAAGCTGGGAGAGCAGGGCTCTCATGTGACTGGTCATGTTCAGATTATGGTCAGCTATGTTCTCTTTTGATAATGGAAACCTGACAGGCTTGACTGCAGCTGTGACTCCTCGAAACAGACTGGGAACAGTAAAGAGCTCTGCACATGAGGAAACTGTCTGCTCAGACTGGTATTACTGCAACTGCTTGTCAAAATCTAAACGTGGCTCATGCCGATAGAAATGGCACATCAGTGTGTTTCTTCGTCTGATAAAGCCAGTGATGATGACACCTCTTAGACTAAAGCATGCAATCTCAAATCTCACTCATAAAACCCTTTCTAGGTCTTCAAACAGGGCAATCTGTTGCTAACACAGTCCCATACTCTTGAGGGTCAGAGTTGGTGCTGGAAGAGGACGTCAAAGTGACAGAGGTAGGACGTAAAATCTGTGGAAGCTGGTACAGAAGACCGAAGTTCTAAGGCCTTTCCTCAAATGTCTGGACAGCAGTAGTCCATGCCTTGCAGGCTTGTGTATTGTCATCCATCATTCTGCACTGATTTAAAGCTCAAAAGTTACCCCAGTTCTTAAAAGAAGTTCCCACTGCTGAAGGAAGCAGCAATCCTCAGACAAAGTGGTGATCATGCACGTTTGCATGCACACCTTACCCATCTCATCTCGAAACGGAATCTTGCCTTGGCTTCCAGTGGAAAAAACGTATAAACCCAGCTCACGGCAACTTCGCTCGTACTGGTAACCTTTCACGACACTTACATGTCAGAAGCGTCCTGCTGAGTAAACTAAAATAGCAGTGGTTAAAAGTATCCTCAGAAGTGACTTCTTTTCTCAAAAGTACATTTTTTTCTGTTATAGGTTCAATTTCTGTTTGAAAAAACTATCAAAAAGTCCACTCTGTATTACAATAGATAACATACACTAGTGTATACATTACATATACCTCAGCCTTGGCCATATTGACCACCATCAGTGGTCCACCCTGGCCTCCAATCGGGAGATTTGGAGACACACCATACATAACGCTGCTGCCTCCTTTGAGAGCACGCGTAGAATCAGTCTTGAGGAGAAAAGACAGCGCAGAAAGAACCGTGCCTCGACTGTACCACCCAAGGAGACCTTCCGGTGTGCTCTTTGCAACCGGTCTTGCCTATCCCGCATTGGCCTTTTCAGCCATCAGCGCGCTTGCAGTATGCGTGGGGAAAGCCCTTCCCAAATCTTCGTCCGCGAAGCCAA
>NW_010397060.1:9511-24270 GCF_000710305.1 Buceros rhinoceros silvestris | reverse complement strand
GGAAACCCCCTTCCAAAATCTCCGCCCGCAAAGCAAAGCCATGATGATGATATATAATAATATATAATATGTGTATAAGACATATTTTATATAATATATAATAATCATGGGGTCTACACGTCTAAAGGAATTGGGCTCTTTTGACCTGATACTTTTGGGGAGGGGGGTACTGTCAGCTGTTGGTAACCAAGCAGTTTTTGTTATGGTTTGTTTACTCAGTGAAAACTTAAGATTAGCCCAAAGTTTTTTATTGAGATCAGCCCCAAGGATTTCACTTTGCAGTCAGAGTTAATCAGGGGAAAAAAGAAGTTTGGCCTCAAAGTGAACACAATCACCAAAACACTGCAGGTCGTTTTAATGAAAGCCTAAGAGTCGCTAACGAGACACCTCAATCGTACTAAAAAAGAATGAGCAAAGTCATCTGCCCTTGGGTCAACACAATCTCCCCAGAATGAAACCTTCCAAAGGTGCATCTAATGAAGAAACCCAGAAAAATCCATGGCAGAGAAGTGTTATAAAACACTTGGGTTATACGGGTACTGGGTAGCTGTCAAATATCACTGCCTTTCACAAGAATGGCCCCACTAGAAAAGGTATTTTTCCCTAATTTATATCACAGGGAACAAATTATGAGGACATCTACCTGTTTAGCGCCTGTGACTTGTGCAAGATCATTCATGACAGAAATCTCAGCAACACTGAAGAAGCAGAGCCAAGAAAAAAGATCAAGTAGCCGCAGGAGAGGTCCCTTCACTGGCCGATCTTTAGCGAGTCTCAGCCTTGTTCAGTACTGCAGGAGTGTTTAGCTCCAAAGAAGGACGGTAGGTCACGCAGAACAGAGGGAACCCATCCACAGCAAGGAGACATCTCTATTTCTTCTCCTGCTACCAGCGTATATATTAACGCCTTAATTCCTTTGATTGTGTAACCTTCACACTGAGAAAGCTGCAGCCGTGCTGTTTTCTACCTAATTTCACTTACATGGAACACCTGACAGCGCTTAATGATGATGAAAAATACATCTATAAATGGCTGTAATGGAAACCACCACTAAGTACACTAAGAAAAATGTTCTTTAATTTCCTCTTTAATATCAACAATTGCAAATCTACCTGGTCTTCTGAGCACACAAAAATTAAACCCTAAACATAAAAAAATTGCCATATATCACAGCTGCTAACAGTCCTAGAGGAAGTTCTAGTAAGTTATCACAGACTTAAAAAACAAGTCAGTGATTTGTGGTCTATTCTCTATATTCTCTATTATTTGGGATCTATTCTCTATATTCTCTATTATTGAGAATATTATTTAAAATAATTTAGTAGTTGTGATTTCCAAAGGATGGAAATGTATAGCGTGCTGGATTTTGAGGGTGTGAAAATCATGTCTTTTATTAATCTTTCAATTAATCTTTTCACTGTAAATCTTACATGCTCAAATACACTTAAGAAAACGCCCTTACGTATGCGATATCACACATAAAATGCTCCTCAGAAAACACAGTCTTTATGAACACCTAAAGGGCATAGGAAGAGGCAAAGGACAGGGGAGGGAGGAGCAAGTGTGGACTCACTGAAAAAGTCACTGCAAACTTGTGCAGCAAACGGATTTTACACGCTGATTTGACGTTGTGCAAGAATAATGACAAGACTCTACATTTGGTAATTCATTTGTGGCAGATTATTAACTCAGCCTTGAATTCAACCTCAGTATTTTTGACCCTATTCTCTCCTTTAACGACAGATTAACAAACTGAGTCAAGAACAATGTGCTACCACAACATCTTGGGGGAAGAGCCAGGCACCAGCACAGACGGGTGTTTGCCAGAAGCCATCGCCTTTATATTAAGGTACTGTGTCTCAGAGAAATCCATCAGTTACACTTAAATCTGAGCTTCTTTTGTTATCACAGGAGCCTGCTTTGTAGTGTGCAAACTTTCTTTTTTCTGACACAAGGTGAGGAAACCCTAAAGACTGTCTTTTCCTCTGGGTGCTACTTGCCCACAGGAAATGTTTTCTCCATTCAAAAAGGACAGCTTGTCCTGATTGCTGTGCCTGAATGTCACCGGAGCCATTACTTTCTTGCTCCTGTCTCAACACATGCTCTATCCCTTGCACCAGCTCACCTTTTCTATGAGAAGGATTAATTTCTCCAATGCAAATAACGATGCTGTTAATTACTCCAGTTCAGCTTTTGCATGTCTCTGCATTACATCATTTTAGACACCATTTCCATTTGTTTATGCTTATCCTGTATGCTTGGACTTTTGCAACATTTTTGTCCAGAAAACACAAAATGCTTTGCAAGTTGTTAAACTGCACCTGCAGCAGTTTTGGAGCTGGTAAACCTGACCGAAGGAGTTTGAGTGGTTTGTCCAAGGTGAGTCAGTACAAACAGCAATAGACAGACGCTGGAGATTTAACGCCGCCTCCTCTCTCTAACCACACAATGAAAACTCTGTTATCTCACTAGCTTGTTCTTACTCTTTCAAGTGAAATTTATTCCACCAATACGTGGCCTCTGAAGCCCCATTTCTGTGATAACACATAGATTTTTCATTACCTCTTGACAAAATGCTTAATAATACAGTTTATTTATCCCACTCCAGGCAAAATAACCGGGAAGGAATAATAATGGGATCCTAACAGCTCTAAGTCTTTGATATACCCTTCTTCTAGAACAATATAAGAAAACCAACATTTAGGCTGATATTTTTTCAAAGGCTCCTAAAACTTCCTGAAAGTGAACTGCCATCTAAGCCAAACCCCTAACTTTTGGAGGCTTCTTTTCTGTGGAAAGAATGATTACTTCTGCCATTATCCTCTTTGCTGAACCCGCCTTATCAAACTGTCTTCATATATGAACTATTTTAAGTGGAAAAATAATCCCTACCCTTTTCATTCCAGAGGCAGAGAAATGCTGCTCTTTTTTAGCAGGGCAGCGGGTGAGTTTGATTTCTCGCACACGTAACACGCTGCACCCTTCACATGTCACTCTCCCCTTACAACCACGTGCTGCACCTCGTTTCGAAGCTTGCTGGAAAGAATGAGCTATCTGTGCTGTCAGGAGGAATGTTTCCAAGATTAAAATATCAAAATGCTTTTGACTCAGAGATAAGAAAATTAGTCTGGACTTAAAATGAGGACTTTTGCACGGATTTCTATCCCATGTCACTTCATGTTCTAATGCTGAATCTTTGAAACAGTCAGTTCCACTTTGCTTCTGCCAGATAAATAATAACATCTACTACCAGCTGCACAGAAATTAAACCCTTGTTTTCACAGAATCACAGAATCATCTGGTTTTAAGAGACCTTTAAGTTCATCGAGTCCAACCGGTCACCCCGCACTGCCAGGGTCTCTGAACCATGTCCCGAGTCCCATGGTTCTGGCTGTGCTGAGTTAGCACGACAAACGTACTATAGCTGAAGCATTATAATGAATCGTGTGAGGCTGTATTAGTTTGAAAGTGGTTTTTTATCAAGCTTGTGCCCACATCATTTGCGAATCAATGGAAAAAGGAATACAGTAAGAAAACGAACATAGTGCGCATTGTATCAACCTCTTTCTCGTTAGTGTCAGAATTAATTGCAGCATGGACAAACAACTCAGGCTAGTTCTACTTCTCCCCTATGGTTAGTGGGTAAGGGAATGCTCAACACAATGCCTTCAGCCACAGAGGAGATAAATTCCTAAAGAAAAGCTAGGGAAAATTATTTAAAAATGCCTTTCAGTCCACAGACCCCTAGCTGTAACCTCTGCGAGAAGTTTGTGCTGAAAAATGGTTGAAGGGCAAGACCAGTTCTGAGAAACACAACTAAAGAAGCCTTTTTCCTAAATACTAAAGTGCCCTGGCTGGACGATCGGAAGTATCTCAAAGTGAACTTTCCGTCTGGGAACAAATCCTGTTTCTGTGATGTGGCTTCTCCAGCGTCCAGAGAGTGGGGCTGTATTATACCCCTTCGAGTGGAGCTGCTAATGGAAACTCCTCCCTCTGACCACTGACAGGTTACCAGGATGCCCATGCTGCCAGGAATCCATTTTTATAAAAGTTTGAGTAATACCGTATTTTTTAAGTTACTACGATTGACTTCCATGTGTCTTCAGTGTGCTGACAGGTTCAGAAACTCCTAAGTGGTTGGGGTGGGCAGTCTTATACCCACGTGGGTGTGACGTGCTGGGCTAAGTTTAATTCCCTTAGCAGACCAAGCGGTAAAATTGTTTCCCCTGTGGAAGCCATCCCTCAGTGGAGGTGTAACATGGATTCTCCAATACCAGCCTCCAAGATCAACACATTGCTTCCCTCATCAGAGGCTGCAAGCACAGCTTTGCTTTTCCTCATGGTCAATGATTTCATAGCACTTCCCTTACCATGTGGAAGACCAAGAAGCCTTTTCATTCTTGTTCTCAAACCTGGAAGCTACTTTTTCACCTTATGGGCAACTTCCCTTTTACTTAGGAACACTTTTCCCTTCGTGCCTGAATCCAGAGCCTTGAAGGACCAGCCCTGCAGCCCTTTTTAATCTCATTCACTAGAATGTCACTTTATACCCCACACCTGAACCTCCAGAAGCCTGATCTACAATAATTACATTCATTTTCAAAAGAGAAACGTGGGAGTTGGTTACTAATGCTCCAAGCTTCTTAGTAAATTAGTTAGTAAATGGGGACTACAGGAGAAAAGGTATTGGAACAATCCGTAGGGAAAATGCAAATCAAACAGGCAGTGGAAGACTTTTGCTAAAAAGGTCCATGTATTTGGCACAGCTCTCTGAAGTGACAAAAGTTATAACAGAAGATATTATCTCATCTGAAGGTCTATCCCAGCCTCTGTCTTCAGCCACTGCTTCTAAGAAGCTCAGAAGTTTCTCCTTCACTTTATATTAACCAGTTGCTTATTCAATTTCCTCTGAAGTCAAAAACCATTGAGGAAATAAGAAATACAGCAGCACATAGGCTAAAGGAGTTAAATATATGAAAGGGGTTTTATTACAGCGGTGAAATACTAGAAAATTAAAATTATCATCAAGCCAGTTTCCAGCAACTGAGACGTGCATTTTCCTATTTCTATACCCTGTTAAGTTTCCAGTGTCATAGATACAGGTTTGACTGGGGCAGAGAGGACCCCTGTGAGGAGGAAGGGAGCAGCTTCAAGTCTGGTTCTTTTGCTGTGAGTGCAACATATTCTAAAGGTCTTTACTGATCCTCCAGTTCACCCTGATTCTAGTATCTCATTCATTTTGTTCTAAAATAGCAGCATTTTGCTTTTATGCTCAAATGGCAATAATAGGAGATCAATTAAAAAAGCTACGTGCAATGCACATGAATAAAATAATACTCACAGAGCCATCAGATTTTACCCTGAAGAGCAAAACTAACGGTCTCGGTCAGTAACGCTAACCCTTCGCAATACGGGGTGATGGATTAGAAGACAAAAGTATCAGCAAATAAAACTGGGTTTTGTTACAACAACTTGTATGAATGTCTGCAAGGGACAGGAAGCAAAAATTTAGATACAGTAGATGAGGGATATTACAAGTAACTCTTGCTTGAGATAAATGGCAGGTGGGTAAATGCAAATAATCACTCAGGAAAACAATTCTTTATGTGGATTAAAACTCAATTCTAATTACCAAAGTTTGCATTTATGCTAAACATGACACAGACCTTCTTAAACAACACATATTGTAAAGTTGATAGTACAGAGGTGAAAATCTGAGGTTCTCGAGTGCAGTTCTGACATCAACTGGCTATAGATACATCAATTTACTGCAAAAATCAGTTTATTCATGTCACAGCTGAAACATCTCTCACTGTAAATGCAAGTCTCTGCTCATTTCTCTGATGATACCAATTCCATATTCCATATTAACTTCAGAAAAAATACTGATCCATCTGTACTGCATTTCTGATGCCTGCACCCTAATTTCCCTGTTAGCTGATGTTTGGGGTAATAAACTATAGCAGCTGAATAATGGATCCACCCTCCTTTCTGATGGTTTTTCCGAGAGGGTAGTGATATGTGGCGGAGGGTCTTGCCAGATCTAAGGGGAGACTTATCTAAAATCACTCTGTATTAATTGATTATTAAATCCAGAAGTCCAGGTTTGGTTAGGGCACTCCTAGAACACAGAAGCCCTCTGGCAGACGTTTTTAGGACACTTTCCTAGTGATTTTTGTCTGCGATTTTTGTGCATGCACCCCCCTATACAAACACACACACATATACTGAGACAGGGCCCTAGGAACTCCCCAGCTTTGGAGCTGGGAACAGGTAAGTGGGAACAGGGTAACACCGCGACCAAGTCCTGACAGTTAGATGTCCACCCTTGGGTCTGATTACCCAACACAGAGAGACAGGTCTCACTTTTCCCAATATGTGCACTCTTTTCCTATTAAAAAAAAAATTTAGAAGTATATAAAAAGATAATCTGAAATAAATACGTATAATAGATATGATAGACATATAAATATGACAATATAAATTACAGCCTTTGCTTCATTAACATTTTTATAATTTTGTCTTCACAAAAAATCTTTATGTATCAATGACCCCAATTCACTTCTTCCCTTTCAATTCCTCAGCACTCTAAAAAGTTATTATTATCTTTAATTAATTTGAGCAATTTCCACTACATGTTTTCCTTTTTATTTTAAAGACTTTCTGCCAGGAAAAGATGACAAAGAACACTTGTGATGGGTTGACCCCAGCTGCATGCCAGGTGCTCACCAACTACTCTATCACTTCCCTCCTCAGCTGAATGGGAAGAAAAAATATAACAAAAAGCTCATGGATTGAGACAAGAGCAGGAAGAGATCATTCACCAGTTACCATCATGGGCAAAACAGACTTGACTTGGGGAAAAAATAATTTATTACCTATCAAATCAGAGTAAAATAACGAGAAATAAAACCAAATCTTAAAAACACCTTCCCCTACCCCTCTCTTATTCCTGGGCCCAAATTCAGGCCCAATTTTCTTTGCCTTCACAAGAGGGAGTGGGGGTTGCTATCAGCCCAACATGTGCCATTTCTGCCAGTCCTTCCTCTGCAGGCAGAGGAGTCCTCGCACTCTTCCTCTGCTCCAGCGTGGGATCCATCCCACAGGAGACAGTCCTGCACAAATTTCTGCAGTGTGGGTCCTTCCAGTGGGCCGTGGTTTTTCATGAACTGCTCCAGCATGGGGCCCTTCTACGAGGTGCAGCCCTTCGTTGTACCTTGCACTGACTTCCCTACCACATAGGAAAGGTTAGAACAGCTGGGCTTGTAGACGGTAATTACCAAAGGGAAGCATCCACAATTCAGAGATAATCCTTGATCAATACACGACTTTGCTGCAATTACTAGGGAATTCCCAACACCTTCCTACTTTTCCGCAGCCTCTACAGCCCAACCCCCACTTCAGCATGCTTCCCAGCTCCTGCTGCAATTGGTGTGCCTGGAACACGGTCATCATTTGATATGTAACAGACAACCACTAACGGCGTGGGACTCCTTACCAACACGTTCTGATAAGGTATGGTTCCCTTTGATTCACTCCCTCTTCCTCCCCTCCTTAAGCCATCAGCTGCATTTAAAGCCTCAGCAGGGTGTACAAAGAACAAAGTTAAACCTGACAAGCCAGCTTCATTTGGTATGTTTAATGATATCTCTGTGCTCTGTGCCAACTGTCTTAACTTACAACACAAACTTTTTTTATGTAAATGAACAGTAAATTATTAAAAAAAAATTCTATACTAGGCTTTTGTCATCAATATGCTGTACTAAATGAAGCTCAGCATTACAGCCATGGCAGAAATTATGGGGAGAAGGGACTCCCTGAAATACAAAATCTGTTCTTTCTGAATTTGTAGAGGACGATGAAAAACCTTCAACTAGAAAAAAGTTTTGAAACATGCTTTGAAAAAGAGCACTCTTATAACATCCGTGTATGGGAGCAGATACAGGGAAAAAATTCAGACAAAGAGCCCACATATAAGAGAAAATACTCGATATACTTCAGTTTGCCGTGTGTGCTGATGCAGCCGTGAGAAGCAGGCGATCTCATGGAACTCACAGGCTGGATTGAGATTGTCCTCTCTTAACACAGATGTCTCGGGATAAACATTTGCAACTGAGCTTGCTCTCTGAACTCCGTTTCTAATCAGTGGGGAGAAATGGATCCTCCTCAGAAGCCATTTATCTCCCCCGTTAGACATCTGAACCCTAGAAGTGCCTGTTCTCTGTCTGAAAATGGATGAGTAGCCATCGGGTTCTTATCTAAAGCTGAGCAAAACAAATTTCTGCTCGTTATTTCTCTGCGTGGTATGTACCACTCTCTGATGCTAAACAAATCCGTGAGGGAAATTTTCATCAGCACTTGAAAAACTTGAATTAGAGAAGACAAGGATGATTCAACTACCACTCCAGCTTTCCTCCAGACTGGGAGTTGTAAAGGTCACAGTCCCTTTCTGCCCCTTCATCAGGAAAGTGCTGGCCGTCGTTAAAGCCCTTGTGCTATTTCTTTGCAAAAAGGTTGATCACCACAATTGCACGCCGGAGAGTGGATGTCTCTCTAAACAGAAGCAGCGCAGAAACAACTGGAAAGAGAGTGGAGAAGAGTGGAAAGAGAGCAGAGAGTTGCTTGTGAACAAATGAGACTATTTAAACTTAAAAGCAGAAAACCTTTGATGTTGTGTACTGCATGAAGAGCTGTGATGTGGGATACTTATCAATACCATGCAAGGTCATTTCACAGTATGTTCATCCTGCAGGATGACAAGAGGTTGCACGTGGTTGGTTGGACACTGCTTACAACTATAAGATGGTTCTAAGGTAAGTATTTAAATGAAATTATGAGGGAGCTGATGTGATGAGATAAACTAGAAGGTACCCAGGTGCAATCCTTTGCTGACAGTGAGCAGCACTGTGCTGTTTCTGAAAGGAGCACCATTAGATTTCCTCACAGGCTTTTCTTTGGCTCCTGGTTTACAGAATTCCACCTAAAAATATTTGCAGCATATACATTATCTCCAGTTCATCATACATTGGAAAAAGACCTTTTTCTCTCTTCTTTTCCCTTTTTCCATTGTTCCAACCTTTCCCTGAAAACTAAAGGAGCATGTAGAGGTTGGTATGGCCCATGAAAATTCTTGAACCAGAACCAAAATGTAAAAGGGAAGAAGTCTGGGAAGCAAAATCATGTGAGAGTAATGGATTTCAGATAAGCAACCCAACTGGCATGTTCAGAGCATTCCAGCCAGCAGCTATTTCGCTGTGTGGAGAGGAGCCAGGACTGCCAGTTTAGAGATCTCTCGTGGAGTTCTGGATGAGCTCCCGTTCGGTGTCACTCTGCATTGTGAAATTACCCCACTGCATAACCTCAGTGATGGTTCCCTTCTTTGTTAGTATAACAGAAGAAAAGGGAAACTGAGGTGGCTCATATTTCATACTTAAGTGAAAGGAAATCATTTTGGATGACATAAAAAGTCTTGGTGCTATGGACGCTGTAAAAGGAGACCATCAAAATGTTTCTTCCAAAATCTTTGGAGGAAGTGAAAAACAGCTGATCTCCTTCCACAAGGAGGGTAGTAGATTCATAGACGTTAAGGGCAAAAGAAGCCATTTTGCTGAACAAATCTGTTTTATCCTACGACGTACAGTATCTTTTGCCCCCCATCTTGGTCACTGATTGTGATGCTCGCTCTATTGCGTTCTTCATGCTTCTAAACTCAGCCCTCTGAACTGCCTGCTTTGTCCATTCATCGTGTGGGGACCAAGAGGGTCTTTAAGTTTCTTAGATTCTGAAAATAGTCTGATAACTTTATAGTGATATCACCAGCAAGTACTAGCTTTGAAGGTGTATGCTTTAGTAATTTTGTCCTCTGTGGTCATTCCTTTCCAACGAATTCTCAAATATTCTGCTTTCAAGAAGCTGCTTTGTCCAGCCAGTTTGTTCACATCACTCTTGTCAAAGTATGTCTACTGGCCAGGGCAGATGCCTCTATTTCCCAAATGTTTACCATACAGATAGGGCTGGGACTGGTTCCTGTCTAGAATGTTCTTCTCTACATGGTTACAGAGCTGCCTGACAGAAACCAATGGCTTTGGAGCCTTCATCCCCTCATGTGGAAACAGAAAAGTACCAACGCTGTCAGGAAAGAGAAAACAAACAACAAATGAAAATGAAAAGGAATGAATCTGAGGAAGTACAGGAGACGTAAACATCTTTGAAACCCTCAGGCTCCTTCTATCACTCAAGCTCTTTGCTATTGACACTAATCAAATTTTTTTAAGTTTACTCTAAAAGAAAGAAAGTGTGCTGCTTTGTGTTCTGTATTGTCCCGCTGCTTATTTTTATAGAAGATGTGGGAATTCTTGATTTGCCTGTGAATAGAATAAAGCACCAGTCAACAAGTTTAAAAACTGGTAGAAAAAGAAGAGCAAAAGTTGAGGAAAACAGAGTAATAGATAATGGATAAACAGGAAGTGGAGGAAAGTAAGAAAAATAATCTGAAAAATTAAGATAATCCTGGTGAAAAAGGTACCATGTAAGTACAGTGGTACCTCTTCAGGTACTTCCTCTGTCTCTTACAGTGTTCACTGTATCTATATTTCTAAAGGTGCCTGAAATACTGCAGAGAAATATTCTTCTTCAAGCAAGGTAACAAGTGTCTGATTCAGCAAGCAAACCTATTTGGGACACAAATGTCTTGCCGTTCTTCTGATTGGCTTTGGTATATAAAGAAGGAAATCAAAGAAAACAAAAATAAACCCCAGGGACGAAAAGGGGGAAAATTGCAAAGGAAGAGGCAGAGTGAAGAAGTCAGAAGAAGTCCAGACAGAAGATAAGAATAGCCATACAGGACCAGATCTATGGTCCCTCGAGCCATCATCCTGTTCCCAAGATTGTCCATAGCGTCCATCTACAAAAGAGTATATGAAAATGAAAACATGCAATTTCCTTCTAGAACTTTAATATTTATCAGTCATTCCAGCTTAGGGGCTTCCTAACTAAGATGTCATTTTGATGCATATTATATTCTTCTGAATTCCTTTAGCGCATTTTTTTCACTCTGTTTAACGCATGTATTCCTCGAGCATTGGTGTGGGCATCAACAACAACTGGACTCTTAGAAAGACTTTACATGACAGGAAACTCCAGTGTAAGACTACCCGGCACAGAATGCATCAGCTGAGATAAACTAAACTGGAGTTGTGTTCTTCCACCATGAATTGTGGAAGAAATTGAGAGTGTGAGTAAGGAATAATTACTCACTCTCAAATCTCAAAAACATGGGACCTGTTATGAAAGCAAACAAAAAGAATTACTTTCCTTGGCCCCATATTCCATGTCGACAGAATTCCCACTTCCAATCATAGTGGCCAACAACATGAAAAGATTATTGAAGAGACTGAAAGCTGGGTAACCATTAAATACTGCAACGGTTCTAATGCAACCTCTGGCCAAAGAGATCCTTAAACAGCAATTACCAGTAGGTGAGAAGGTATCAAGAAGAAACCAGATACTAGAAACAGAGTATGAATTCCATATACCTCTCAAACCGTACATGTAACTAGATTGGAAAATTATTTCTGACAACTTTGGTCAGAAATGCAGTATGTTAGAACCCCTACATAGAACAGAGTAGGGGAGAGAGGAAGAGCAAGAGAGAGAAGGACGGCCAGTAGAAGTAACACACACTGCCTTCCTCAGCAATGTTCACCACATCTTAATTAGTGCTAGCACTTCTTCAAGTATCTATGCAATAATTGCATTACATATGCAAACATATGTGTGATTTTGAGATATATCTACTGCTTGAAAAGTCCCAAGGATTACTCAATGGTGAGGACATTCCAGTGCATTCCCTGAATCAAACATTCCAAACACCGGAGTCTAAAGGGTCAGAATTACGTCACTGGACGTGTTAAATTAACGAGCACGGCCTGAGAATAAAGTGAGACCAAAACCTATCAGAGGTGGATTTCTGGATTCCATTATGACTGATATGACCCTTATTTCCTGGTGTGTCCAAACACTGTATAACATCTTTCCTGATCACATTTCTATTAGAAGAATAGACACACTTGGAGACAACGTATCTTACCGGAGAATTGTTGATCCAGACTTTTGAAGAACAAATTAATTTGGAACCCAGTATCACACTAGCAACACAACCACAGCACATTTCTTCCTTTACAGATAGAGCTTTTGGGGAAGTCTAATAAATAGCATCCTGTAGCCCTTATCAGATCTCTCTTCAGCATGAAGCACAGTACAGCTGCAAACCAATTAGGCTGAAAAGTACCCATATGTTAACCAAAAAGGACTCGCTCCATCCGCTACAAATCCAGCGACTGAAAAACTCCCAGGATCTTAACTGGAAAGCATCTACAGCTAGGGATCTCTTTAAAAACATTAAATCCAAGATCTTTAAACACTGCACATCGCTTCCAAATGTCAGCCATTTTTCTGCAAGCTGTAAATACTTCAGCTGAAGTTCAACAGCCCAAATTCACCAACAGCTGCCTCCAGTCAGCCATAATGCCAAAGTGGCTTAAATCCCCCTTGACTGGATAGTTATTCTACATAGATATCACCAAAGCAGGTGAAGACAACTCAGAAAATTTATTCCAGATACTCCAATTACCTTAATGCCTCAGCACATTTTCACCATCTTTCATCAGTAGCAGAGGCAAAATGGTTTACAAACTCACTTTTCTTGGCCTGAAACTGAGGCCAAATGTGTGGAGTCGTGCTGGGATGGAACAGAATACCCTCAACTGCCCTCGCCAACTCCAGGTTAAGTGTTGAAGGAAAGCATTGGACCAGATCATTCACCACCCACTGTGTACAGAGAGCTGTATCAGGTGAGGAAGTGGCTGCCTGAAGCCCAGTGCCCCTCAAAGGGCAATGTGTGACTACACCTAGCAGTAGCATCAAGGCCACAGTTTGAAACTGTCTCAAGGCTTTTAACAGTCCCGAGATCTTCAAGTAGAAGCCAAGATGTCATAAAACTGACATTCAGTTCTTGTCCTAGGTTCTCTCAGAGAATTTTTTCATTTAAAAAGATTTCATCTGTCTTTAGAAAGTGCTGGCTGAGCAGATGATTGCTTTTATGAAGTGAAATCCACATTCTTTCAGTCTGAGATTCTAGGAAACCATTGCCTATTTTGATCCACAACTCCCTGGGCTGACGGAGAAAGCAATTTATGTTATACTGGTTTGTCCTGGGTTCGACAACTGGTTCTTTATATGTAAAATAGTAGAGCTTCTCGGGCTTTTTTCGACCAAAAGAGCTGGGGAAATGTGATCTTGTTGAAACCTTGCTCCCTAATGGAAATATCTGTGAAGACACATCTTTGAGCAATTTGAATGGTTTAGGTTTCAAACAACTTTCCAAAATCAAAATTCATGGCTGAATTAATTCCTTATTTGCTAAAATATTCCTGATGCAGAATAGGAAGACAGAAAAGTGTAAGATTTGTGGATTTTGCTGGTCTGCCACTTGATTCTTTAGTTCCTGCATTTTTTTGGCAGGAGGGGCAGGGAAGAGTCAGAAAGTCTGTGGTTTCTAAATAGAATAGAATGGAAAACTAACAAAATGTGAAAGAGACAGGAGGATGGATACCATCAGGGAAGAAATTTTAGTGAGTTATATTGGTTTACCATTTATGCTTTTTTTCATGAATTCCACTAGAAAACAACTTTGATGGGAATTGGTAGACCTGAACTCTAACCATCACTCTTTGCTTCTAGCCATGTGTCATGGTTTAGGCCTAGACCACAACTGAGCACCATCAGGCTGTTCACTCACTCCTCCACACTGCCCTACCCCAGTGGGACTGGAAGGAGAATTAGGAGAAAAAGGTATAACCCCATGAGTTGAGGTAAAGGCAGTTTAATAGAACAACAGAGAAGAAACAAAAATAATAACAACAATAATACTAATTAAAAAATAGATAAAGGAAGTGATAGACAACTCAGCAGCTCACCACCCAGAACCTCCTGCCTGGCCAGCTATGACTTAAACTGCACTGCTCCCCCAGTCAGCTCACCAGCTATGTATACTGGGCATGGCGTCAAATGGTATTGAATATACCATTGGCTGGTTTGTTTTGTCTATCCTGTCTGTGGCTCCTCCCAGTTTCTTGTGGAAATTAACCCTATCCTAGCCAAACTCAGGGCACTGAGATGCCCTTTCTAGGTAACAAAGCAAGCTTTTTCCAAGAACAGTTTGTCACACTTCACTTTGACTCATAGGACAGGATTAACTGCTATCCTCAAGTGACTACAAAAAGACCCGAGAACACAAACACAGCAGGTACAGTCACCAATTTAACAGCTAAAAACAGAAGAGGAGAGTGCAGTGTTTACCAAGTGGTGACCTTGGCTAGAACTGCTAATAAGTATGTTAATACAAATTCATTATATACAATATACCACTGCCCAGGGCTGGAACGGGTCAGACAAAGAACAGAAGAGCACACAATGCTTCCTCAGAACATAGAGTAGCTGGAGAAATGGAGGGACTGTGTCGCTTCCTTTGGCTGAAGGGGCTATTCCACTGGCTCTGTTTTAAGGAATCCCTGTGCCTGTTGGATCACTTTACGACCCAGATGTCCTTGCTCTACAGAGATGGGGTGACACACATCTTTCCTGTACAGAACACAACTAACAAGGCACAACAGCCCTGAAATCCTCTGTAACAGTCATTCGTAAAGGTTTATTGCCATTTACAGCGCACTAGGCTTTAACAAACAGCATGGCAGGTACGG
>NW_010397060.1:8398-9396 GCF_000710305.1 Buceros rhinoceros silvestris | reverse complement strand
GGGGAAGGAGCCAGCCCACCAATACACCCAGGCAGAAAACAATAATGAGTCTCCTATCTCTCTGATTACTGCTCACACAGGAAATCGGTCCTTTGTTACTTGCCCTTGGAGTGATGAGGAATATGCTGAAGCGGATGTACAGCAGCCTAATTACTTATCACAAATCTTTTAAATGAGTTTATACTCGTTAACGTGGCATCTGGGAATTGGGCATTAAACCTCCAATGACCTTTTTGCTAATCAAAGGCCTCAAAGCCTGTTATTTGGAGGATACTTCTCATACACTGTTTTACCTCCACATCAAGCTAATCAGACAGGTCAGGGGTTTTTTGCCGAGTTTGAAAATGCTGGAAGTCTGCAGAGGCTGTTATTTAGAAGACAGGCAGGCACACAGACAAGGCTGCTCCGTTATCCTGCTGGTATGCTTTGCCATAAATGAGCCCCCTCTACTACGGGTGTACCTGTGCTGCTACTTAGGCAGTAACTGCCGTGGGCATAGCTCAGCTAGCTGTAACTGAGGTGGTGTGAATAGCAATGCTGCAGCGGACTCCAGCCACAAAATTCAGTTCCTTGTAGCTGCTGAGGTACGTACGTAGGATCGTTAATGGTGCTGAAGTCCTTGTGTTCAGATATCAGTCACGACATATCTCTGTTCCAGCCAGATCAGGTATGCCTAAACCTACCACTGCCTCGTGGAGCACAGTTGTGTGGGTCTTGCTTGGGTCACAGTCTGCTTAAACCATCACAAGCCATCTGGTCCTACAGATTCTCCAGTTTTTGCTTGTCAAGGTAGCTAGCACGTTCCTGGGTTGCTTGCTACCTAGTAGTAGCTCAAAATGCATTTACTTCAGTAATCTCTCCCATGACAAAATGAATATATTTTGTCTCACCATTCTAATAACCCTCCTGCACTCTTCCCATCCATTGCCGTGGTTAGTATGATCAGTGGGGTTTTTTCAGCTCTGAGCTGCAGCTGTAACCATGAATGATTACTGCTG
>NW_010397060.1:0-8252 GCF_000710305.1 Buceros rhinoceros silvestris | reverse complement strand
TTCCTGCTGCCAGGAATGGGCAAAGTATCTTCCCTGTGAAGTCACATTCCTTCCCAGCCACGTCTCAGGTGCACTCACTGTCCTGGTCTGCGAGAGGGAGTGGAGTCATTCTTTCATGTCTGTAAGGAATATTGGAGAAATTGAAGGAGACAGGTTTTGACAGATGGGTGGCTCTTTCACACCACTAAAATTATGTAGATTCTGTTACTCTGCAGTTCACAATAGCCGCTTTTGTGGCTATTAAGGCTCAGACTAAGTTTAAGAATATGTCTTCCTATCAAAACAGTAAACTGGTATGAATAGATATGCCATACTGGTCCGTGGTTTTAATTTAGCTAAGATATATAGCAATTCAAGCGATAGATTTATCTTTCTTCTTCACTTGTACCTGACCACTGAAATTACAGCCAGTCGATGGACATTTCGATAGTGATGTGTTGCCACAGTCTGATAAAAACTCCCAAATTTCCTATGATTTGTGGTGGATATCTTCCTTATTTGACAAAATGAAAAGCTGACGTAAATAAAAGCCTACGGTAGTTAAACCCCACATTTCATGATGAGTTTTATCTGGTACTTCATATGGTGACTATACTTACAGGGTAGGACAGGGCAGAATTTAGACCTCCAGCTGTTTCTTCTCTGGTTTTTATCTGCTTCTTCTGAGCCTTAAATCAGGAAAAAGACTGAAGAGGAACCGAGTCATATTTCAGCTTGGTAAAGACATAGTTTTGTGTTTGGGTGTGTATGTGAATTTCTTTTTCACCGTGTTTCTGTTGCTTTGCTCCCTGCTTTACAACTATTGCCGAACACATGACATGGAAACCAACAGTGTGTTTCTGATATAATCCAGAGAGGTAACCGGGCCTTCAGCTGTACACACTGTTCTCCTCATTGATTTCAGAATATTGAGACACAATATTCATCAGTTGTGTTAGCCTTAGGCACAATTTTAGGCTTCATGGCATTGATGATGTTGGGTTGAAGAGTATTTAGGTGACTTGAAAGCCAGATATCAGGAATGGGATTAATCTGACCAAAAGCAGGCATTCCTTCCATAGATAACATAGATACCTTGTTGTCTGGGATCCCTTAATAGTCAATGAAGGGGAGGAGAAGGAGATGCTAACAGCGCAATTCATCTTCTGCTGAAACAGGGCAGATAAATCACACTTTAGAAATGCTTTTTTTTTTCACCCTGAAGGCAAAGGGAGCTCAGGTCAACTAGTTCAAATGCTGTGAAAATACCTAGACATGTGATAAGCCCTGGAGTGCACTTGGTAGTTCTTGCAAAAGAGCTTTTTTTTTTTTTTTCCACATGGTTGTCTAATTCTTCAAACAGCCCCTCTTCCTTCCTCTGTGTACTAAGGGTTGTGGGACAGGTAGTAAGAGTGTTTAGGGACGTCTGTAACAGAGCAGACTAAGTATGACTTTGTTACTTCAGATCTTATTCAAAGATAATGCTGGGTAAATCAAGCTTATGCTGAACACAGGGTGTCTCATTGCCATAGCACTTTCCCCATCATATAGTACAAAACTTCGGTTAAAGATCGTAGTAAAATTATTACTTGTAAGTCAAAGCTGCCTTCAGGCAATGCATTCTTGTCTATCTCTACATGATTTCATCTTTCCTCCCATTACCTGCGATTCAAAAGCTACAGTGAAGGCATGAGTAGAAATTCTAAAAATCTCAAGAACATTCCTTTGAAAATTCCATTTCTGATGACACTGAAGTTTGGAAGGGAGCAGCAACAAAAATTAGAATTGAAGGATGTGTTCCTGTTGTGCCTGCCATTAGAGATAGACTTGTCAGAAAGATTGACTATCTTCCAAAAGCTACACATCCAATCCAAGCTTGTAGTTCCTTCTAGAAAACGAGGCTGTGTCTGGGAAGTCCCGGTAGTCTCAGGCAGGCTGAGGAAAGGGACCTGTATGACAGGCACATTTAGGTGGCTAAACTGAAAGAAAATGTTATGAGATGGGAGTTTCAAAAAAATATACTTGAAGTTTTTTCAATCCCCTGGCAGAATCTGCTGTTTTAATGGCTTTAGACAATCCTGATGGTCTTGGAGATAAAGTAGCTTCATGCAGAGGGAGGAAAGGATTATTAATGAATATTAAAATATTAGGATGCATGATGGTTAATGCTGGTACAACATATCTACTACGGGAGTTAAGTGCAAGGAAAATGCCAGCTAATGAGGAAGCACAGTCTTACTGAAATGTTGACAGTCTCCCAACAAACCCCCAAACATTTATTTATCTTTTGCCATGAATGCATAAAGCTACTGAGACACTCTGAAGCAACTGGCTTCCCCTGGCTAAGATTTGCAGCTCACCCAGAATGGCATTCTCATCTCACAGAACGAGACACAAACCCTTTGAAATACAAGTAGTGGAAAAGAGTCTGTTTCTGAGTTACAGTCAGAAAAAGTTCTAACCTAGGGCAAGGAATTACTGTATTGCAATTCCTACCCCAAGGGTTCTCCAGGCTTTTTTTCCTCCATGTGCGGTCTAAACTCACTAAATTTGCAAACAGTGCTTACATTAACACACAGCATCAGTAATGGTTTTATTCTGACAATATTTAATTTGGTATCAAGCTAGAGGTAAACATCAAACCCAGGAAAGGGAACATACAGCTGGATCTGAGCACTAACTGGAGAAGGGCCCTAGCAACACAGTATAACAAACCCACAACCGCCAAGCTGCTGTACGCCCCTTGTGGTGCTGCAGGCCACGCACGCTATTTGGGGATTTCCCAGGCCTAAGCTGAAGGAGAACTACTATTCACTGATCATAGCCTAGAGCTCGTGGCACATATCTAAGCAATTGCAGTAGTTCCTGCAGGGAACAGGGAGATGCCCCAGGTTATTTCCTTTACCGACCCTCCAGGTCTGCAGAGGCTGTACTATAGGTTCTCACTGGGAGCCTGTCTCTTGCAGGTCTAGGGTGGTTTGTGTCCATGCTGTCCTAAGGGCGTAACGAGATGTTTGCTGCTCTCGCTGTGTCATGACATTTCCTCACTCCTGCTTCATTCATTTTTGAGCCGGAGTATGGACCAACCTAAATCTCCTTGGAGTAGAAAGCCAGCTTACTACCCTGGACCAAAGAAGCACGGAGGAACTGGGTGCTATAGATGCATCTGTTACAGAGAAAAGAAAATATAATGAAATATGAAAGCAAATACAGCAGTCATGCAGAGACTTGCAGCCAGATGAAGAGACATAACCAATGCATTCTGTCCTCCGCTGGTCTTTTGAGTGGGTAATGCCCAGGGAACTGCAGCGCTTTTACGTGTCTTCACACTCACATCCCAAACGGGTGAGCTGGAGTTGCTGAGGTTAAACCCAGTTGTCTGTCTCATCCGTGTACAAGAAGTTGGTACCCTATGGCAGGTTGACGATCAGGAACATCTGAAAAGGTGGTGGAACGGTGCCTGAACTCTTTGCAGTGTCTCATTAACACCTCTGATGTGCAGCTGAGTTGGGAAAGCAGAAAATATCCACAGGTTTGAATATTAGATAACTTTGCTAAAAATGCTCTGCCCGCCCTGCCTGCCTGTGAGATGCTCCAGGTAAACAAAGGAAACAAAAGTGTTACGTCCCGCCCTTGCTCACCAAGCCCCTTTATCACTTGAAGAATGCAAGGCTTAGGCGGAGGGTCGTATCACTTGACGCCTCATCGATACAAAGAGGAGAAGACTATTGTCTCTACAGCCACGAGGGAGGATGTGGCCTGAAGGGATCCGAGCCATAAAGATACCAGAGATAATGACCAGCCCTCCCCGAACTGCGCCTGCTTAATAGACTGTTGAATATTACTTTCTCCTCCCAGGGGAGGCATAAGTCCGAGTTAATGAGACATGCGATGCATGACGTTGTGTGACCTGTAACATGAAAGAGGACTGCGCATGTGCAAAGGGGAGGAGACCTAATTTACATCAGGAGCAGGAGATTCTAATACATATGTACTAGGCGGTTGAGCAATCCTTTGAATATGTATGTTTTACTGCTTTAAATAAGAGGCCAAAGCTATGGTGTGGCGTGCAAGCCTCCTTAAGGGTACGCGACCCTCGCTGCACCCAACTCTATAGAGCTGATATCACAATAAACATACCTGCTTCACAATCTATTTTGATTGCGGAGTTTTTCCACGCATCACAGCCTTGTGGGGGTAACAATGTATTTTGTGTTTTCTACCTCAGCTGAAAATTCTGCAGTCTTTAGGGCAGGTGGGGGCAATTGGTGTGAGTATCTGGGGACAGTGATTGATTCTGCCCTCATACCCCAACATGCTGCTGAACGCACACCAGCATCAGGAGTGGCAGAACTAGCTGAGAGCAGGTTAAATCATGACAGAAGGTGAAGATGTCCAAAGTTAGGAAACTTCAAATGCTATCTGAGACCCAAATCTGCCAGAAGACTGAACACAGGGTAAACACCTCTATCTTAGTCATACGTCAGTTAAGGAATTTGGATCCTTTTTTTAAGGGTTTTTCCCCACTCATCCTCCTTATTCTCATCTGAGAAATCAAAAGAGGGATTGTACTGAAGATCAAAGAATGGAAAACTCAGATCCCGGGGCCCCTGCTGAGTGAAAAGGTAGATAAACAAATGCCACATCTCTCTTCCGGTGGAACACACACAGCACATCTCACTGGCCCCCGCAGCACTGAAAGATCATTTCCTTCTTAGCTTTCCCATCAGATATTTGATTTCTCAAAAGACAGGGGCTGCCTTGTCAGTAGGTGTCATGTTAGTCCTCAGCACCCCAGTACAGAAATTCTCTTGACCCCATAGCCTAGCCCAGCCCTCGGATGCCCGAGGAGTCACTGAACACAGAACAGTTTCACAGCAGGAGCTCAGTGGAATTTCATAACCCTGCCTGTACTCCGAATGCATGGGACGTTTTTTGTCTCCTTTTTAGAGCTGGATGTCAGGTTCATTGATTTCAGTAAATAATGTGTGTCTCGCAGCTCTCCTAGCCCCCCCCAGAGCCGTGTTCTTTCCCATCAGCTGAAGGGTTTATTTGTGACTGGGTACTTTAGTAGTCTTGATTAAACTGAATTTCCTTATTTGATTTGATTGCCTTACACAGTGATCTCTCCAACTTCAGCTTTTTAATCCCTCTTCTAGTGCCTTTACCTCTTCCTCCTGTGTTTTGGTGATAATGTGGTGCAGGGACTGCATAGCTGCTGCATTCTCTAGCTGATCTTTCTGAGTATGGATTGTCTGCTGAGAGGCTAGAAGTAACTATTCCAAAAACACAAAGAAATTAAAGCTGTACTGCATATCGATTTGGATAGATAAATGTGGACAGATCAGTGACACATACATATATATTTGTAATATTGTATAACTTAAACCAGGTTTTAAAGAGTTGCTATATCCACTCTAGTTACCTTCAATTCCAGGGTGAATTAGTGATCCCTGTTTAGAGTTTATTCATTGGTTTTATACTCCACATCAACAAAAGCACTTCAAATTCAAAACCATTCTCATTTACGGATGGAAACTTCCAGACAAAACAGTACAGCACCTACCTTGCTATGAGTTATAGGTCAGCCATTCTAGTCAAAGAAAATATTGCTGTTCTTTCAGCTCAGCAAGGTAAGCACAGAACGCAACTCCACACTGCACCTACCACCCTGGGTTAAAAGGAGGTGGTAAATGTCCGTCCCTTGATGAAGTTATCCATCCCTTTGGGGGTAATCTGAAAAGACAACAAACCATTGCATCTGGTGTGGCACCCCAGCTCTGGTACAGAGAGAGCACTGTGAACTGGAGATCGAAATCCAAAGCATATTTATGGTGTACTGACTGGCCAAGACAGACATGTGGTGCTGTCAGAGATATGTAAAAACATATCAAAAAGCTTTCTGCAGTGCAATGTGTTTTCCAGGGCAGGGGGAGGATATTGTCTCTCTTCTTCCTTGCTCTCCTGACAAAACCTGACATTCTCCTGACAAAATAAGGGATTTTAGCCTTTTGAATCTGGGACACTGAAATTCCTCACGCTGCCGTGCAGAGACAGATTTAATTGTACCTAACATTTAAAGCAAGTGCATTGACGGACGGCATGTTCTGAAACACAGTGTGGAGGACAGAGAAAAGGAAAAAGTTTTGCAGTATCTCCCCATTTCTGATCTTGCAGCGTAGTGGAACATTGGCATTCCGCGTGACCCCTCACCAAGAGCCTCGCTGCTACAAGGAGGCAACAGCAGTCATGTCTTCCCCAGTCAGTCTCCACACACAGAACATAGACGTGGTGACCCAGCATAATGTTTGCACATACAGGGAGAGCAGACGGAGAAAGACTGGAGCTCCTGCTGATATCTGTTTGGTCTCCTCCCTGATCCACTCCTGATAGTCCCTTTGGACCATGGTCTGGGGTCACGCAGGCACCCACAAACCAGACAACAGCAGCTATCCGAAACAGGGGATTTAGTGCAATCAAAGTTGCCCAGTGCTCCAACTGACCAAAATTAATGACAGGACTGGGTGTCAGTTGGGAATCTATCACTACACAACAGATTCCTGAACACTGAAGCACACTCTTTAGGGCAGGTGAACCTCAGCGTGCACACCCTGACTCGTACAAGAGAGAATCTCCTACTTATGGGTACCAAAAGGGTCACTCATCATCTAGGGGATGAGGGCTCAGTCAGTCCCAGGAGACACACTTGGATGGTGCCCTGATCTGAGAGGAGTCCTGGGAAGTATCCTTGACCAGCATCCTGATCTGAGGGAGGGGTTTCCAACTGCATTACACTCGCTGCTTCTGGGAGAACTGACTCCTCTTGGGTTCCCCAGCAGGGCTCCTTTTATCCCCTGGTCAGGTGTGAGCTGGGGTCGTTTCAGTTAGGGAGCCCAGGCAGGAGGCAGCTGATGGACCCAGAGTCTGAGGCACCAGATAGCCCTGGGGCATGGACCTGAAGTTTATCAGGTGCTTGTGCAGGCCCCGACCTTTTGTGCAAGCAATCAGGGGGCTGCACTGCCACAGCCCACCCGTGACCCCAGTCACAACTCCCTGGTTCGGAGTGGTGGCACAGTCACCTCTTGCCTCCAAAGTGAACAGGGAGCACAGTCTCAGTGGGGTCTAATGCTCGTTGTGGGTCATCATTCCCCAGCTAGTTCTAAAATGAAACATGAGGTGTTTCAAAGAGCTATAAAACACATCACCAAATGTACACGCAGAACTACGCACATGTCTAGTTCTGTAAAGCAAATATTAACACTTCATAAAACTTTAACCAATATGAACAGTATACAAAACATGCTCCTCACACATCAAGGTATGATGATCTTACATTTGCCCTGACCAAGAAAACCCAACATATCGAAAATTTTCCAACCAAACGGTTCTCAGAGCTGTAACAATTGCTTCTGAGTCTTCTGCTGAGCATCATCTTCTGCAGTTTTCCCTGGAGCCTGGTGCAGCAGAGGGCTGTTCCTTCCCCACCCGATGACATCATTAATGGGTAGGAGTGCACCCGTTTGTCGCTCAGGTGAATCCTGCTGACCTCACCCCCACGCTGTGGTCCAGGCCCTGGTCATCCCCCACGGCCAGCAGAAGCATCAAGGGGGCATCCACTTCTCCATTGTCCTGCAAGAGAACACAAAGGTGGGGCTCAGCCCCTCAGGGCCAGGCTTTTGGGTTAGAACTCTGGGATTGTCTCACTGCTTATTTATTGTCTCCACTGATGATCAGGAGGTCATCTGTGTATCGACAGACGTGGACCCCTCTTGGCACAGCTGCAGTATCCAGGAGTTCAGCCTGGGCACTGTGTGCAATTGTGGGGGAATGTTTTTAGCCTTGAAGAAGCCGATTAAAATTACTGTGACCCCTCCCAAGCCGAGGTTTGGCCTCATCCCTGAGGGGAACCATAAAACCCATGTCCTTCCCGTCGAGAGCAGCCATCCCGCGGTGGGGCGGCTGCCTGCGCTGCTGCAGTGACGCTCGGGGCAGCAGCTGTCAGTGACCAGGTGTTATCATTCAATTGTCTGTGATCCAGTGTTGAACACCACCGCCCCTCAGCCTTCCGAACTGGCCAGACCGGATTTCGCGGGGGGGCGGCTGCCTGCGCTGCTGCAGTGACGCTCGGGGCAGCAGCTGTCAGTGACCAGGTGTTATCATTCAATTGTCTGTGATCCAGTGTTGAACACCACCGCCCCTCAGCCTTCCGAACTGGCCAGACCGGAGCATCTCCGCGTCGTTCTCGCCGCCGCGCTGCCCCGTTCCGCGCCACG
>NW_010397059.1:11840-33569 GCF_000710305.1 Buceros rhinoceros silvestris | reverse complement strand
CCAAACGGGTCATTTTATCATAGAAGAAGATTATTTAAAAAGACTTTGCACTGACTTGGGAGGAAGCAGAGTTCAGATCTGTTACAGGAATTTCCAAGCAGTTCTGATTGTTTGAATAATGTACTCAAGACTTTAGTTAGATACTGTGCAGAGGAAACACTGGTGGGAACGGCTGGATTCAAAGAGTACCAGTCAGAGCTAAATCTAGTTACAAGTATTGGAACTCTGTTTCGATAGCAGTAAATCAGTTTAGCCAGTAAATGTATCAATACATGGTTTTGAAACAGTCTTTTTCAAGGTCTGTATTGGATAATATCCTTTTTTTTCATCCTGATAGTGTCTTATCTAGATGCCTACTATTGTCAGCTCCATCACACCTGGTTGATTGTAACTTATCTCAGGTTAAATCTACCACGTCAGCTGCAGTGATCAAAAAAACTTGGTGGCTGAAGCCAGTTGCAAATGCCGCTGTAGCAGAACAGTCACTACCCTTTATTCAGGCTGGGAGGAGGGAAAGCTTACTTGAGATGTGCAACCTGGACAGTCTAATTTGTTATTTTGGTTAAGTCAGGGAATTACTTTTTTTAGCTTTAAACTTTTTAATTTTTCGTAATAAAATTATAGAGTAGGAAACACCTTGTATTTGAGAAGAAAAACCCCATCAATGCGTGTTTTCTCATGCCACTAAAAAAAAAGTGTTTCTGAAGTACAGCACTTGAATATCAATGTGTAGTTCTGACACATTTTTCATGAACTTTAGGTGACAATTTATGTTCAAGACTAAACAAAAGCCTGTAGCTACTTTTGTTATCCATCTGTATTGAAATTTCAAATCTACAGTATTCAAGTCTTTTACAGAGCTTATATAAAATGCTTAATGCTAAATATCTAACAGATATCTTGATGCAGCTTGAAAAATCACTGTTTATTTTATCTACCACTGGATCAGCCATATCCGAGTTAAAGATAGTTTATGCCTGTAAAATTTCAAGTGAATATATATTCCTTCTGTTATTGAAGTGCATTTCATTTGGAGTGGTGGAGGACAGCAGCGCTGCGTGTGCCAGCAACCACATCTATTTTACTTTGTGCAGATTGGACAATAAGAATAAAGCTCTGAGAAACTGAACAATTTGGAGAAACCTCAACATTGTTTTCAAATACAATTTTGGTTGATGACTTCATATCTTCCTGTTTTCCTCCTGCTTTTTTTTTGATAGAAATGACCTTCTAGAATGAAAGTTGACCAGCATAAAAATGTGCTCTGCTTTAATACCAGAACCAACTGGTTTTGCCTGATGCTTAACAACTAATTTTAAAGTAAATAAATAAAAGAATCCCCCCCCAAAAAACTCCATTGTATTCCAGGTTTACTTTCAGTTTAGGGAACAGCTGATTTGATAACTTGATATCTGACTTTCTACCAAAACCCAGTGATCAGTATTTTGAGTACAGCTCTAAGTATTTACCAGCGCAGCACTTGTAACATGCCAACATTTACCGTTGCCAGTTTACCTTTTTAGGTTTCAGTTTAATTGGCTTAGGCAAGATGAAATCTCAGCGGACAGTGTAACCCTATTTTGTGATACTAGCACCCGGTGACAGTTGTAATGTAAACAGGCAGTGTTTGTGCAGCGTTTATCAGAGTGAAGTTCTGCTTGAGAGGATGGAAACCTACATACTTTTCTCTGAGAAATGAAAAGTTGTTCTGATGTACTGAAGAGATCAGTTGAACAGCCATGTATAAACGGTCCAGATCACTCTCCTCTTCCTCTTCCCACCTATATAAAAGCGCTTACATTGTTCATTTTTATACAGGAAACTATCTGTTATTTTGATAATTTGTTAAAAACACTCACTGCCGCATCTGTAATTTCCTGCCTCGATTCTTGGAGTTCTCATGCTCAGCGTATTTTTCATCCTTCAGTCGTAATATCGTCTTTCCTATTTGTCCTGTGTTTCCCTTATTTTACCTGCTTTTTTCCTGAGATCATCATCTTGATCCTAGTGAAGTGTGAAGCAGATTACTTATTTTCATGATGCAATTTATCCCATGCCTAACAGGCAGGAAAGGTGTCTTCTTTCTTTTATGTCTATCTTACCAAAATACTCAGCTGAAGAGCTGCTTTTTTCCTCCCCTTTTTTATTTCTTTACACCATCCGGCTCAATGTGACTCTGTGTGTTTGTGTCACTGCAAGGCATGGCTTATGTGACTAGCGCTTCAGTTCTGGTGACTAATGGTTTCTAGTACTAGCTCCTTCGTGTTTATCCCTTTTTCTTTCTTGATGTAGTTATTCATTCGCTTCCACCTGAAACATCTTGCCATACTATAAGCTGTCTTCAGAAGCTGTGGGTTGGGAACTCCGGGTAGGACCTTCAAGCTTACCTCTTCCACCATTTGCATTCCCAGGTCTAGCTGCCTTTTTGAACTTAGGTAATCCTGTTAAGGTAACACTTTGGTATTCCAAGTGCATGCCATACAGCTGCCCACCAGGAAGCTATGTCCCGCTGCACTGACAGACCTCGCTGCCTTCTGCCCTCCTCCAACCATGTCCTTCGCCAGCTCCAGTCTGAAAGCTGTACGCCTGGTTTGGGTTGCAATGCACCAAATTGAATCGCTTGCAGCAGATCTGATTAGTTTACATGAGATGCTGCATGATGTGGTTATATCTTTCCTGGCCCCAGACTGATAAGACTGCATGTGGATTTTATTGGCTTGGAGTTCAGGGCGCTCTCTGCACCACTTCTTAATAAACAGAAGTATTTAAAGATGAAGTGCAGCTATTAAGAATCCTGTCAGTATTTCCTTTTTATTGTACATCTGCTTAACAAAGACGTGTATTTTTCTGTCGCAGGAAATGGGCCGTGAATTTGTCTGAGGGATCAGGGCAGATCCCTCCAATGCAGCCTGTAACTATAGCAGAAAAACAGCACTGACCATGAAACTTGAATGCTTGAATAAGAGTAGGGGGTCTGTGGGGAAGGATCACTAAAACACTGATTTTAATTAGTCCTACTCATTTCTCAAACAAGTGTGCGAACAGTGAAAAACTGTGTCACTTTTCAGACTGCCCTTGATATAATCTGAATAGCACCAGGCTGCTCTGACCATTCCAAGCCTATAATTTATCTGCAGGCTGCAGGATACAGGATCTGATGGTTTAAATGCAAACAAGGGCTTGAGTACTCCAGAAAAAGAGAAGTCTGAAGATGAGCTTTGCAAAATAATAATAAAGAACTTGTAAAATGTTCTCCCAAAGTCAATTAATTATAAATTATGGAGCGTGCTTTCAAGGAGTGCTGTTACTTCACATTTGGTGATGCTGTGGTTATCGAAAGCCGTAGTAGCGAGGGACTGGAACGAGAACCCAAGCCAGGCCATGTTAAAAAACAGAATGAACAGCCCATGTAGTTTTAAGTATGGTGTATTCAAAAGGCTCTTCTCTGTGCGTGATGTCTGTGGTAAACAGATGTGGGTCATTACTGGAGCGGTGAGGAAACAATGGTTCAGCTTTAAATTTACAGTTCAGCTCAGCTATTAAAGAGAAACAAATAACAGCTCTTAACCCCCATTAAAGCCAAAAGCATAACGTCAGGTTCTGATCGAGATAAAAGTAGGAATGTATTGAAGTTGGTTGGCAGGTTTAGCTTCGTCCTACCCTAGATGCTCTGGTTTCGTAGTTGAGATTGTTCACGTATTATTGTTAAACATCGTATATGAAATACATTGGCCTTCTTGCATTCAAAATTAATATATGCTTTTTGAGGGTTGATTATAATGTGACCCCAAAAGATTAATGTGGGAGGAAAATATGGCTCAGGAGAAATGTATTTTTAAACTTGGATGAAGGCTCTCCTCCCTTTCCCTCCACTTCTAAATTAATTTGGTCAATTCCTCAGCTACATTCATGCATTAATCAGAGTATCTAAAGAGTTCATAATTGCACAAGACCACGCAAACTCTGTGAAAAATACAACTCTCCATCAGTTTTGCTCTTACATTAGAGACATTCCACAGCTGCTGTCAGATTTTTTTTGCTAATGTCTTTTGTAAGTTTTGTGAATAGGAAGAGGGATATTGTCATCTGAAAATTTTCACTCGTTTATTTACAGTCCACCACATTAACAAAATGCTTACTATCTAAAAATAACCCAAGATAGTGAGGAATTGAGAAAACTTTTTTTTTTCCAGGAAATAAAAGTTCAGCATTTTTTAGTGTTGTATCTTGGAAAAAAAAAAATCTCTTCAATCTGCATAGCCGTATTCTTCTATTTAGGTACAATTTACGTGTTGTCATTTATTTTTTAAACTTTGCAAATATCCAACAGTCTCCTTGAAGTATCTGGCTTCTGACTCAGTGGAGATAAAAAGAGATATTTATCGCCTGACATGACACATTAAAAAACTCTTGGAAGGATATTGACTGTGGTTGCTTTGCAAAATAGCTTTATAGTGCTTCCTTTGAAAGCACAGGAAGTAGAGATTATTAAGTTGTTCAGTGGAATAACTCATTAATAAAATATGTTTATAATGGAATCATTACGATGTCTTCATGCAGGAAGAGCTGTAGCTATTTGGACAAAGGTACGTGACAATATTACTGTTGCTTCTAAGGCAAGGAAAGACTGAAACTATTATTTCTGTCAAACCTCATTTCTGCCAGGACGTTGATAACTCTGGAGTGTATTCCTCTATCCCCCATGACAAGAAGGTGTAGTTCAGTTTCCTGCAGAATTACTTTAAACCGTTTTGATTCTTTGTCACCTGTCACCCATCTATTGCGTTCTGCAGAGGTACGTGAACGAACTAGGGAAGAATTAGGCAATCTTTCATCATTTACAAGCAGCGTGACGCTGCTCTTTGCTGTAAGTGCTGGCAGAGAACTGACAGCTTTGAATTGGAGTATTACCTGGGGAGACACTGTGCCCTCCTCACAGTCATTAAAACAAGGATATCAAATGCAGTGCTTACTCTCCTGACCTTGAAGTGGTTGGGGATGCTGGACTTAGACCAGCAGTGACTGAGCAGTAGCTGGTGATCTTCCAGCAGTAGTGATGTTCCAGCAGTACAGTGCTTAGGAGGGTCCTAATGCATAGACTGGAGCAGCTGGGCACAGCCTGCTGAGTATTTTATGCATTCACCAGTATTGATGGATTCTCACTTCGTCTTGGAGTGCAAAATCAGCATTTCTACATGAAAAATTTGTAAGGAGGTGGTGTCCTTGCCTGAGCCGTTTAGAAGGAACTGTTGTCTTAGTGGGAGGGCAGTCATTTTCCTCTTTTTCTGTTTTCTATGATTTTCTTAATCATCCTAGCCTAAAGGGAAGCTGGGACATAAAGACAACCCCTACACATTGAGGAGGTATTTTCCATTCAACATTAGCATTGCTGAAGCCAATAGAAAGTCCCTGGAGTTATTCCCGTGCTGAGCACCTTTCATGTGTGCCCTACTGCCACCTGTATCTTCTACGTAAGAAACAAAGAAAGTATTCCATGTTTCTCCTCAAAACGTTTTACTGCCCATTTTCATTCTGGTTTAATTCTTTTAATGTTCCTACTTTAAACCTTTATTGGCTGAGTGGTATGACCTTAGTTTTCCAGCGAATTTAAACGACGTGATCCCATTAGATTTGGTGACGGTAATTTGAATTTTTATTTTACAGTGTAGATAATCTAGATGGTAAAGGTTGGGGGTTTTTTAGTAGGAATGTAGAAGCAAACTGAAGTTTTCTTCTTAATAAAAAGGTCTGCATAAGTGCAAAACCAGATAAATACATAAATGCAAGAAGTCTGAAGTCTAATGTAGAGTATGTCAAAGTGATTAAAGTAATCTTGGAAGTTATTAGCAAAATCATTACAAATAAGATATTTTAATACTAATTTGACCTACTTACGTCTTGCATTTTAAAAAAAGCTACACAATGCAAAAATAGGCAAGATACTTCTGCCTATGCAGTGTGCCCGTATCTTCTCCATTTAAACTTTTTTTCACCCAAACTATATCATAGAGAAATAAGGCAATTCAGACGATTACTCACTGTTTTACTGATTTTTGTGAAGCACAGAGGATAGACACCCTCTTCTGTTGGTATCAGAAACTGTTGGGTGTATTTAGTACAGCAAAGCACCATTGAAATTGTAGTAGAATCCTCAAAACATTACAAATTCTGTCCTCATGGATAATGTGAAACCTGCTGTCACTCTGTTAGCTTCATCTGGTTCATAGCATTGGAATTGTTGCCTCCAAGAATATTTTTCCCTGTTTCTACTCACATTTTCCTTTTAAGTTTCTGATTATGAAAGGCCCTGGAGACACCCATGAAGGATACCACTTTGGGTAAATGTCTCAAAACTGTGGGAGATTAAAAAACCTGAGTATTGACCAAGGCACCAGTCAGTCACTCTCTGTAACTCCCTGCAAGGAGGTTATTGTAGAGGTGGGGGTTGGTCTCCTCCCGTATAACAAGTGAGAGAACGAGAGGAAATGGCCTCAAGTTGCACCAGGGGAGCTTTAGGGTGGACATTAAGAAAAATTTCTTCCCTGAAAGGGTTGTGAAGCACTGGAACAGGCTGTCCAGGAAGGTGGTGGTGTCACCATCCCTGGAGATACTTAAAGGATGCATAGATGTGGTGCTGAGGGACGTGGCTTAGTGGTGACCTGGCAGGGCTGGGGTGATGGTTGGACTTGATGATCTTAAAGGTCTCTTACAACCAAAACCATTCTGTAGGAAAAAGAATGTGGGCACGTGACTGGAGGGGAGGGGGAGGAAATATTGCTGCAACGCTTCTGTTGTCTTCTGTGTTAAAAATTCACCCTGCTTGTTAGCAGAGACAGGGAAGTCCTAGAGAATGTCCTCTGATGGATATACTGCCCCAGAACAATTCCTTCCTACGGTGAAAGCGTGATGCTGGATGATGTACCGAACACTTCACCCTGCGAATAACTCCAGAAACAGCAGTGTGCAGAGATGGCTTTTCAGTAAGGAAAACTGAGGAGTAATCTAGGGGGTGTGAGGGAGTTTATCATCAGCTTTGGGAAGAGCTGCGTCACAAAGCATTGTACTTTAAAATACATAATACTTAGATTCTCAATGGAGTGCAGTGTCGTATGTGAATATGACACTTCTCCTGCCTTAAATCTTAATTTTGCAGCGTGCTGAGACACTACAAACTAGAGCTTTCACCCACGGAAATGATATTTAACTCTGCGGAGGGTGGGAAATCTGAACAAATAAAGGGTGCTTAATGTTTTGGGAAGTGGGGATTAAATATCTTTGTAAATGGATAATAACTATTTTGAGTATTTTTAGTATAAAAGAATTTGTCTGGGTTTTCAAGAATGTGAGATTTCATGAAGTTATTGAACAGAATGTTTCACAGTAAGGAATTCCTTCCTTCCTTGACTGTGCAGTGTGCTCTGACCAGTGCGTTAATCCAAATCCATCACAGGTAAGCTGCACACTGTTGGAACTACTCCCATTATCCCCACAACAACAATGCATAATGATACACTCCGTTTATATCAGGATTCAAAGCACTGAATAAGCTGCAGGAAAAGAACTCAAAATATAATTTCTTTCAGTCCAGGAGGAAAGGAGAAGGATACCCAGAAAATAAAGTGAGAAGGACAATAGCTATTATTACAAGAGCAATTGAATTTGCATCGGTATAGGTTGATGATAGGTTATTTTGCCCCCTTGTAGCTGACAGAGGGGAAAAAAAACTGGTAAGTGCTAAGTGCTGTACCTGAGATGCCTGGAAAATCAACAGCAGCTAACAGTCTCACTGGTTATAAACCTGCTTCAGCCACAGTAGCTTTAACTTGTAGTACTCTGTCCTGAGCATTCAGCCTGCTTTCTGAAGTGGAAGTTAGGAAACTACTTCAGTAAATTGTCATGTTCTCAGTACTGCCACAGCTCTAGAAGTCCTAAAGATTTTTTTTGGGGGGGGAAAAAGACCTCAACCTGTTCCCCTCATAAGGGACAGATTTTGGAAAGGTGCGGTGTGCCCTTCGCTCTTCATCTCCTTCTCTTGGGCATCTGTTTGGCAGCAGAGCCCTGTCCCGTAGTCTCAGATGTGGCTGCATTTTCATGCCTCTGCGTGCAAGGCTGCATTGTGCTGGGGGTTGTTTGTGTCTGTGGACTTTGTTCTCCATTTAATTTTTATTGTGGTAATATTGAGTAACTCTTTCACGAGCACCCCCTTGCCGTGGGGAAGGAGCTTGGGTGCCCTTGTGAGGTTGAGAGCTGTGCTGGTGGTGGCATGTGCCTCCGGTGGGGTCTCCCAAGCCAGACAGGTCTCGGATGAAGTCCCAGGCCAGACAGGTCTCGGATGAAGGGTCAGACACAGTGTGTCCACAGGCAGGAAGGGCTCACTAGCCTTCAGGCACCATCCTAGGAGAAGGAAAACTCTGCCTGCAAACCCGGGCAGATGGAGCTCGTTTAGCCCTGTAAGGCTCCATCTAAGAGAAGGACACTCTAACCAAACCTACGACCTGAGGACTTCGCTGTCACTGTCCAAGCTCGCTAGGCCCTGGCAGATGAACCTCAGGTGTAAAGGGTGGAGCCAGTTCTGCTCATGCTGCGCCTCACCTAAAAAATCCACTGCACAGGCTTGAAAACATTATCATCCCAAGTCTTCGTCCGCGAAGCCAAGCCATGATGATGATGATTGAGTAAACTACAGTGTCTTTTCCCTGCTTCAGCTGCCACTTGAACTTGCTCAGAATTGCTTGGAAATGGTTATCACGGTGGCACAGGGAATAGGAATGGAAAGAGAGAGTTCTGCACAGCAGGGAGACATTGAGGATGTTCAGGGCATTGTGGGAACAGGGGTATCCCAGCCCGGGGGTGTTCTGGCATCCAGTCTGTCTGTGCCATCCTCTGAGGGTCAAGTAGCGACCCAGAAAGGTACTACGGAATAATCTTTTATTCTGAAAACTGTGTTGCCACTTTGAACCAGAGATATTAATAGTGGGGGAAAATCTAGGTATTATTCATCATAAAACCCTTCTGTTTATGTTATTTAGGGGGAAGAAAGCCCTATAGCATGATATTTGGTTGCAGGTAAGGGTCAGAAGAAAAACATCCTCTGAATCTTTTTTCCTTTGTGCCTGCAATTATACCCACCTTACCTCCAAAGGACTACATCAAGCTTAGTGGCATCAAAGTCTTACATGAAAGAGCAAAGATTATCGGAAAGGCTCACTTACTAAAGGAAGAGCCACCTTCCAATTCCTTTTCCTTCCCCTGCTCTCCAAAGCCAGCCAAAAAAAAAAGTGTATATTTGTCCAATGTTTATGCACTATATATACATATGTGTACATACACGCACTTTATAGATGTACTCCAAAATATATATATGTAAGATATGTCTCGGTCCAAAATTATCTTTGTGCTTTTCTTAACGCTTCTGAACAAATTGCACTGCTATTTGGTGGGTTCTTTAGAGGAAACAAATTGTAAGTGAAGATTAAGGCTGTTAAGACTGATGTTGATGTCATCTCCTGGTAGCTGTTGACACAAACCTCAGTATTAACTGTCAAGAACATGCTGGGGTGGCTAAAACCTCGACCGTCTCATGGGCGGTTTACCTCCCCGAGTTAACGTGTTAGGCAGCAGGCAGGGTTGAGTGCATACCGCTCGCTTACAGAACAGCTTTGCAAATGGCAAGGAGTGCCACCTCCTGAGCCACTGAGCCTCTAGAAGATGCGCTGTGTGGGCATCACTGGTGGGATGCTAAAAACCCCGTGCTGTGTTAGCACACTGAGTGTGTTTGGGCAGGGAGGCCAGGAAGCCCTTGAAACAGCCTCTGACTGTGACCGAAATCACCTAGACCTTTGCAGTGACTTGCTGGAGAATGGTACCTAGCAACAAAACGACCTAAATATGCCAAAAAAGAAGTCGAAAGCTGTTGAAAATAGCTGTGATAGCAGGGCAGATCCTGACTAGTGTCAAATCTGGAAAATAAGGCTGAGAATGGACCAAAAATGAAGCATTGTGTAAAGACACATAGGCAGATACCCAAGGGCGGGGAGTAAAGGCTGCAATTTTTATGATCTTTCCCACACCTACGTCTGCTAAAGTAGTAACGTTTTTGAAGTAGATGCACGCATCTATCTCCAGACAATGAATTGACTTAATGATTTTGTTGCTGAAATGTCTCTGGATAACGATGTTTGAGTCTCTAGGGAAAAGGACTGACAGTAATGTGGGAAAGAGAAAGTTAATTTGATTATTGGGCAGAAGATCAAAGGACTTTTACTAACAGAATAAAGTCACTGGCTGCTTGGCAGTGTCTTAGACCAGAAAGCTGGGAGAAACCAAAAGACAAATTGCCTGTTAATAATATAATTTTAATTATAATTTTCTAGTATCTCTTAAAATGCCCTTGCAAGCTTTATAGATTCATCAAACATAGACAGGAAGCAAGCCGAGTAATGCATCCAGTTACTCGTGAGTTTTAAAATCTGTAGGCACAGGCAGGACTCTGTCAGTGGAAATAACAAGAGGGCAAGAGTGATAACAAGTGATTTAGCATCCTAAAATTGGAGGAGGTGCGTTGTCTAGCTTGTACGCCAGTGTCGTGTGAGATTACCTTGTCCTCGACGGTCCCAGATAGATGGCTATCTTCTCGAGTTTAGAAACCTAGTGGAAGTGATGATTCCAGAACCTCCGTAACCTTTGCCAGGGTACGTCAACGGATGTGAAGGAGCTCCTCTTACACAGCATGCATGTTCTCCACTGTAGGGGCACATCTATTATTTTCTGACATCGTTTGAATTAAAATTGCAAACATTTAGATACTTTCTCACTCGTATCTTACACACTTGATGTGTGCTATTGTCTCGTATTCATCGTTGGCAGTTACAAAGTTACCATGGGAATATCGATTTGAAAAATTTAGCACTTTGATGATAGAGGTTGTTAACATTTCTGCTCTTATGCTATGAAATTTAAATAACTGCAGCATCTAATTCAATTTATCAATTTAAAAACATGATAGCTGTTATTACAGTGCAGCATTGCTTTTCTCTGGCTAGGAAATGTTTCAAAGAAGTTAATTGATTAACTATTTTACACTCTGATCACTTAACATTGATTAAATACGGCTTCAGTTGAGAAAATTTTGGTACGTGTGTCTTCGAGGAAAACATTAAGGTTTTTTACTACATCATCTTAGGTCTAACTGTAATTTTACTGTAGCTCGAGACTTTACTACAGCTCTCCTTTCATTGTAAATTGCTTTCCCCCAATTACTTCATGTCTCTTCATTTTTCACGTTGTACCAGTCCTTGTTTTTCTTCCTGGATTTAATGACAAGCCTCGCTTATAGAAGATACTAAAATGGCAGCATCTGTCTTTTCCCAGACTTGTGGAGCGTTTGTGCTGGCAGCGTTTGAGTTGCCACTTGTTTAGGCTGCTGAAGACTGCCCAGACCACCACTGCAGTCTGCACTCTTCTTCTTCAGTGTGATATTAGTTAAAGATCTTTAAAATAGGTAACATAAAGCCAGAAAATAATCACTTTAAAATGAGGGAGTGAAAGATCTTGGAGCTTAAAAGAGAACAATGATAATCTGTGACATTGTCTGTTATATGGAGGACTCTTGAGAAAGGGCAGAAAAACGGGGGAATATTTAATTCTTGAGGCTGTTTGAAACCAGACCCATTTGGAAGCACCATCTCTCTTGGTGAACGGGTGAATCCAGGGGAAATATTCTGGGAACAGAGACATTTTGTTCCCATGTACTTGTGACTTATACTGGTCTTCGTATCATGTAACTTTTGTTTTCTGATTTCCGAACCTCACTTTAAAGAATTAATAATTTGTTCAAAACAAGGTGTGTATTAAAAAAAAGTGTGCATCATTTTTGCTGCTGAGAGCTAGAGAATCTTTACGATCTATATGAACTTTTTTTGGTATGAACTTTTGGCAAGTCGTAAGAAATTCTTTAGTGTCATCCAATAGTGAGGACAAAAAGCCCCTCGGCTGCAGGGAATATGGGGCAGGACAGAGAGGAGAGACACGGATATCTAAGGGTCCAACACTGCTGCTTGCAGGCATTATCTTCCACAGGCAGCCCCAAAAGCTGTTTGTACTTGAAGTTCCCTGGCTTTCACTATAACCTGGAGCAAGGTGGCATGCACAAACCTTTGAGACTAGTTTCCCACTTCAATCTGTGAACACATTTTCCTCCTGCTGACGTGGCTTGCTCTGAAGTCTTGAGCTGCAGGATCTCAAGCATACAACCACAGTGGTGCAGGCTGTCATTCGGCTGTGACCAGTACTGAGGCTAAATTGCTTTAATTAAAGGCTACTCTGGACTAAGCTGCCAGTAGTATTCATTACTGCAAGATTGAAGTTCATTTATTAGGTTGTTATTGATGGAATTAAGCTGACTGATCAGCAGCAATTCAGAACTGAAATAACTCTTGTCATTCAAAGAAGGAAACCGTATGGATTGAAATAATAAGATAATGCCAATTTAACTAAAAGTGAACAGCAAAGGTCTAGGGCAAGGCTCAAACTTTTCAGCTGATGAGGTCTAACAGCCCCTGTGGATGGACGGCTGTTTTCTTTAAAGTCAGCTGTGTCCACAGAAAGCTCTAAATCTTACCAGCTCTACTAGTGAGTGCACGGGGGATCGCTTTGGCATCACCTACGGCATGCACCTTTCAAGCCAGTTCCTCTGCAGCAAAATCTTTTCGCTGTTCACGGTGGAGGATGGTTTGGAGTCCAGCAAGATGCTGAAGCAAATGCCAGACTTGAAGACTGTGCATGCTGGCTGGAGCTCCGAGCTGGCTCAGTGGGGATGCGGGAGATGCTTTTCCTCAGATGGAGGGGGCCGTAGGACACAAAGGAGATGGCAGAAGCATGAGATCTGGGCTTGGTGCCAGTGCCACCCTGGCCAGAACAGCGACTTTAATTGGCCTGTCATTTGGTCTGCTCTCTATTCCTGTTTCTCACCTGCCGTCTGAGAGACAGAAAATTAGAAATCAGCCTATCTTTTTTTTTTTTTTTAATTGTTCTTCCCTGTTCTTCAGAGAGGCCTCTTACAGTCTACCTGCAGGTGATATATAATTAAAATGTCATATTCCACACACTTTTGAAACCATCTGGCTGTGTCGCGGGAAGGGAGGAAGGTGGGGCCAGGGTGGGGGACAAAGGGATGTGTTGTGTGAAGGGCTGTTTCCTGACTGAGCCTAGGAGGGGTATTTATTTGTTATCTCCACTGATTCGGGGATGTTGTGTGCTTACAAAGCTTTCCGAAAAGCCTTTGCTTGTTCTGACCGAATTGCCAACTTTGGTTAGCAGGCCTTCTGATGTGCTCTAGGAGGATAAAATGAAAAAAAACCCACCCCACCCCATGAAGTATATTTTCTTTTTACCGTTCATGGTGATTAATGTGAGTGGCTTTTCACAACCCATTTCCAATTAATTTTAGCTAAGGGAGATCTGCTGGCTCTGTGTATGAACTAAACTTCATATTAAAAATATTATTTAAGGGATTGCAGGCTAAAGATTGAACATAGAGCTTAAGCTCCAGCTAGCCATCATGTGAGTCACCGGAAGCCATAGTTCTTCCTCAGCATGAGTCATCCTCATGCTACACTTGGAGCGAGTGGAGCTTAGTGCCTAATCCTCCCTGCCACCAAACCAGCTTCTTTTCTCTAAACCTCCTTAAAGTCTATCTGGCCTCTGGTTGCTCTGAGGATTGTCAACAGCCTCAGCCATGCCTGGAAGGAGGCAAGAAGACATCATAGGGTGTAACACACTTCCAGCTCCCAGGTGATGTAGCTGGAGGTGAAATAACTGGGTATTTTAGTTCCTTCCATCTCAGAGTTGGGACTGGGTGAGCAGAAGTCATACTGCAACCCCCACCAGTGCCCTAAAATCAGAGACACCTGTTGTCTTTTGAAGAGAGGGAGAAGAAATATTTTGATAGCCCTTTCTTCAAGCTCCCTTGAATACTTCTGGTACAACTGTGTATCATTTGTAGTAAGGAAAATAAAGCTGTTAGTGCTTATGAGAATGTTCTTGTTTGAATTCTGTCCTTGCTGTCACAGATCAATTACTTTCCCTCTTCCCTGAGCTGTAATATCCTCTACAAATATAGGTGATGTTGAAGAGCAAGGTAACTTTTTTAATTGCATTTTGATAATTATATGATAGGAAGCACCATATATGGTGGAATTTTAAAGAATGGGAGTCAAGAGACAAACCTTTGTAAGCTTAACTGAGGAGGAGAGAAGGGAGGAACACACTGATCAGCACTATCTATCTCCTGTAGTTTTATTCTACTAACGGCCAAGACATACTATAAAGTAGCTGGTTCATTCTTCTACTTTAAGTCTCGGAATGCGCTAACAGCTCCAGAGTATGATGCTAAGTGCTGGTTTCTGCCTGTCCCAGACTCACCCTGTCTCTGGTGCTGACTTTAATCCAGTAAGAAGTGACATAAAGGGAAAAGCTGGAAGTTTTGACTTCCGAGTGTGTGCGTGGGAGTGTGTGGTAAGATGAAACCCTTGGGATGGAGAGAATTTGGTCTGAGAAGGGATTTCAAGTGGTTGCTTTTCTTTAACTAAGCGTAGCTTGATTTGTGATGCTTTCAATCACTTAGCCTTTTCTACTTAGCTCCTTACCACTGGTAAGTGGCGATGAATACTTCTTCCCTCCTATGTTGTCCATATCACATTTGAGATTCTTTATGCTGAGAGATAACAGCGTAAAAAAGGTGGGAAAACATTATTAGTGGTGTAGCAATTATATTTGTCTGAGGAAAAATGAATGTTGTTGTGACTTGTTCTGAAGCAGCTGATACCACTTTATTTTCAAGATGTGTGAGACAGGAGGAGAACAGGTTGTACTTGCATGGCACGCAGCTACAGTTCAGTTGGAGAGAAAGCACACTTACATCTGCTGGCTGTAAAGGTTTACAGCTGATTTGTTATGATCCGTTCACTGAGCAAAGGAAAAACCGTTACGTTCAACACAAAATATAGTATATGTGCTTTTGATGCAAATGAAAAGCAGGAGCTCTTGATCATTGCTGAAAAATAAACTCCAGCTCTGGGGCTTGAATCTTGAAGTGCTTTACAGTGGGGCAGCGCTCCCAGATGCAGGTCAGGTATTGGTAGTTACTGGGTGCATCTGCATTGCTTGAAGGCTGCTCTGGACAGGTAAGGAGTGACAAGAGGCCGAGTTACCTCCTGCGGAACACAGAGTATCTGTGAAAGCACGAGAAACGAGATCTTGCAGAGGCTGGGCAGTAGCAAGTCTCAGATGGTAGAGCAGCTGCCAGCAAGAAGGAAACTATCTCTGGAGAATTGCTCTCTCTTCCTGGATAATCCTGTGGGAGAATCTCTCTTTGTAAAGGATTTAAATTTGGACTTTTATAGCGAGAAGCAAGGGAATGGGAAAAGGAAATTGTTGTAACTGCTGATGTTAGAGATTGTACAGTCAACGCGATCGCTTTGTTCGTTATTACTGAATATTGCTCTGTTGGAAGTCAAAGAGAGGATGGGTGTTTTAGCAAAGACGGCCCCGATCAGATGGAGGAATACGGACGGAGGGTAACTATACTGAAATATGTAGTCCCTCAAGGAGAAAAGTGGATTTCACCAAAATTCGACTGCCCTTCAGTCAGCTAATACATTAGTTGCTCTGGGGCACTATGAGAGGACAAGTTTAGGCTGAGCTTGTAATCCTGACTCTGTCTTGTTAGTAGAGACAAGAAGTGCATCTGCTGATCCAAATTCACCGATTGATGCCAAAGCTATACAACAGGGCTTCCTGTGTGTGACCTACATAGCAACTTCCTGTATGTCAAACCTCTTACGTGGTGTTTCAGAGTTCTTCAGACTTCGCTGCTCGAGTGAAGGGCTGGAACTGTGTCAGTAAAAGATCTCAGTGTTTTCACTGGTTTCTTTTATGTTGTAAGGAGGAGAAATATTTGAGTTGCAGACTTCCAAGTTAGAAACTGGAGACTTGATTGCTTGGTGTGCTTCTGTGGCTCCTTTATGTGGCACTGATTCTCGCGAAAAATGTGTCTTGACTGTCTCCACACACTATTTGTAGCTTTTGATTATTGATTTTGGATGCACAGAAATTTTTCTGTGAAATTACTGGAAAAGAATGAAGGCAGATTTGAAAACGAATTGCTTGGAAAAATAGTATGTATGGGTTTGGCTTTTACAGTTGCCTTTTTTTGAAGTGTTCACCTGGATATGCAACAAACAAAACCCATTTATCACTCGCCACCCACCCCACCCCCACACCGTTTCTTATCCTTTTCATCAGACAGCGTTTTCAGCAGATTCTCTACTGTGTAGTAATTTCATCCAGATTGTGTGAAATTAGGGCAAAGACTCCACACGTTCCCCTTAAGCTGTCTCTGTTCTCCCCTAAATACCTCTTGCATGTAAAGCGTTGCGATGCAAACTTCGCGTGCCGAAGTTGTAACCTCTTTTGCAATGTGTGGACGAGCAAGGGATGAAAATTCAGATGCTGTGAGATTAGGAAATAGGTTTGTATGCTAAAAGGAGCATAGAAAAGCATTACGTTAACAGGACGTAGCGGGAAAAGGGTGGGAGAAAGTGGTGTGTCTGTTTCTGCAATGGCGTTGTATGGCTTTTTAGGTACGTGGCAGATGGGTTTTAATTTTTAGCTTTCTTCCTGTGTTGTGTTCCCCCAATAGCCCTGTGTATTGCAAATGTGACCTGTTGGGACAGGTGTGCTTGTAAATGCAGTTATAATTCTATCGCAGTAACACTGAGAACTGGGAATGAAGTGTTGCGTTTAGGTGTCCACTGAGACACTGCTCGTCCATCCTCCATTAAGTCTAACTACTTTCTGTTAGCAAACTTTCTATACTTGAACATCAGGAGATGATCTTGGAGGGGTTTTGCTTGCTTCTGAGTACCCTGCAGGAGAGCAGTGCAAGCTATCACTGTTCAGCAAAAACAGAGTGGACCACAGAAGTCAGAATGATACTTTGCTCTTCACACATAGAGTTGTTCTGCTAGTTCTAAGTATTGACTAGCTAATTGGTTTAATTCTATGTGGAAAATAGCTTTGTGATAACAAAGAAGGTTCTTCATTAAAATAACTCAGCAAAGCACAGTGAAGTGGCATCTAGAAATGGCTCATTCAGGGGATGTAGAAGTCCAAGGCCATTTCAAGTAGGCAAAAGGTAGCCCCGAGTGAGATGTGAACAATGAACTGGCAAGATGTAGTGAAAGGAAAAGTAATAGTGAATTTCACCTGTTACATTTCTTTTTCAAAAAAAATGTGCTTGTAACCTGTTTGCCTTTCCTTTTGCCTTCCATTTGATTTCAGCGGTGTACAAAGAAGGCTTTTCTGTCCCCTGGAGCTACTGTTCCAGTACCTTGGGGGTTTAAGTTGATAGAGCATTAACATGTCTTTGAGGCTGTACCAGCACCCCAACCTGGTACCGTTTGTCATTAGAAACACAATTTGCCAACAGTAAATGCTTTTCTTCAAGAGCGTGATTCCTGAGTAGATCCTCCTGCTCCTCGGGAAGAAGATCTCAGCTGTGTCGTGGTCCTGGTGGTATTGCTGTTGGACTCATTTTGTCATTTGAATTCAAAGATTTATTTTTTAGGCAGTGTCACAGCTGGTATGATTCTGTTTTACTCCTACTTGTGAGAATCAATCATGAGGAACATGTCAGGGAAATTATGAGCACGAGCAGGGAGTTCCTTGAGCTGATCAAAAGTGCTTTGCTCTTTTCCTGTCCGTGTTTGAAGGTGCCTTATTTTGGATCTTTTGCGTGGTTTAAAATGAGAGCTCTTCCCTAAGAGCGAATGGCTGTGCTTTTTATATGCCTCAGATTCTCGTCTATAACTTTTTAGTGCGATAATCATGATACTCTAAAAAATTTTACATTACAATCCAATAATACATTACAAAAGTGTTCATATTTTACACATTCCCGGGGGGTGAAAGTTCTGCAGTAGTTTTCTATATCTATGGTGTATGTATAAAATTACATATATGTATGTCTGTATGTATTTATCTCAGCTGAATAATGGAGACTCCCTTCTTGTGGAAACATATGCTGTAGCACTGATTAACTGCAGGAGCAGGAGGATGCAGGAAACGTGTGGCAGTGTGCTGGAGCAAGAGGCTTTTTATGGACTTGTAGGATACCAGAACAGACCAGTAAGAAATATTCTGTCATTGTCTGTGGCCTACAAGAGTATCTGAACTGGAAGGAGACCAAGTAGCAGTGGTGGGGCTTTCAAGCATTTCAGCTGCTTGGATGGAGCTTTTCACATCTAAGCTCTCTTGTTAGAGAGAAGTGAGGACCCTGCTACAGAGCCACAGACCAGTCCTTCCTCGTAAGGTTAGGGCTTGCAGGGCTTCAAGGAGTATCACAGTAATTAAGCTGAAATCTTTCAGCAACGTTTGCAACTACTGTGATGTTTTTGGCAGATAATTAATTTCTGAAAACACAGTGGATGGGTTTGTTTTTTGTTGTTGTGGGCAGCAGGCACGACAGAATCCCTAAATAATCTTTACTGGGTCGTTTTTCTTGTACAACAGTGACACTGCTTGCTTCCTATTTAAATACTGTTACTGGTTAGTGGCTGGTACTGACTACAGTTTAAACAGAAATAAACTCCAAGGACTTTGATTTAATTGCTTTCTGATGTACCATACTCTGTCAGTGAAGCAGGTATCCTTGTTCTTAGACAGCCTCTGATTTAATCTTGATTTTAAAGCAGTCAGCACAGCCATTGTGCCTCCAGTTTCTGATTTGCTTTATTACCAACAGATTTGCATTTATGTATCTCCACCTCAGCAGACTCCTTTTCGCCGTTTGAAGACTGACTTACCTCAATTGGTGTAGATTGGTGGTCTTGTTGACTTCATTAGGGCCACTCAGTGGTGTGCATTTAAGGATGTGAGAGCCCTTTCTAGAATTACGGCTTCAACGTCTTTATGGTTCGTTAAATTGCAGTGTAGTTGAAGGCAAAACCAGCAACGGCAAAACTATGCCTAGTACAACACTGAAAATGATGTAGAGCTTTAAAGAGATGTGGAAGATTTGGCTCCTATCAGACCTTACAGGATAAAAAAAAAACCCAAACAACAAAGCCACCCATATCTGGGAACTACATCAAAATGATGGTGAAGTTACATGGGCAAAGGAAGGTAAAGGCTGTAGCCAAAGCACTGTCTATTTACCCAGCTGAAAGATCTCTTCTGTTGCTCATGGTACCTTATGCTTTGTGTGGTAATACAGGATACAAATGGATGTCAATAAATGCTGTATATTGCTTTTTTTAGTTTTAAAATCTATTATTTAAGGAACTTAAGAGAATACATAGTTATTGAATGGAAGGCGATTGATTGTTCAATGATAGGATTTGAAAATCGATTTAAAATCCATAACAAAAATAAACATATACGCTCTCTACACTTTGTGTTTACTGTTTGTGAGGACATGTTCCTGCACAGCTGCGGAAGGACCTTACGATATATGTTAGGGGGTAAATAACTTTTTAATTATTTCTAATCTAACTTCCATTTGAACTTAAGTACTTTCACCTTCCCATTCCTGGGGGGAATGAAATATATTTACCATAATTCAACTGTAGCTTAATTTCCTTAGGTACACAGTAAGCCAATGATCTCTGGAGAACACAGTTCTGGTGTAAGAGGCTTACGAACAGAGAAAAGCATTAAATAATTAAACAACTTCCAGATATTTATGACTGCAGTGAGATCACCTGACATTTGGGACTTTTTTTTTTTAATCTGAAGTTGAATTAATCCAGGGTCTTTGGTGGTTCTTAATGTTTAAAGTATTCCATGCTTTTTAAAGAGATCTGTTATCTCTTCTCATATTGTAGCAAAAAGACTTATGCAGAGCTCTACGAAATAAAACCTATTACTAAAGTAGCCTAAATGACATCGATTATGCAATGATTATGTTTTTAGAAATATGTAAATGGAAGAATTAATTTGATTTCTGTTGGTATTTTTACTAAAAAGCTGTTTTCTAAGGGACTCCTGAAGGTGCAAGATTCAGCATTGTAAAATTAACATGATACAGAAATTTAAAGGCAGGAAAAACAAAATTGTGCTGCTGGTCAAGACTCCATGTCATATCTGGTTGGATTTCAGATGCATTTTTGATGGTTAAAATGGCTCTTCGCTCTCACCTTTTTTTAACTTGTGGGGCACTTACCTATCAGTTGATCCGAGTTCTTAGAGGCGCGGGAGAAGCGGCGTTTCCCGGCTGTACCCACCGTTGGTCCCTGTAGCATGTATTGAGGGTAACCATTTGCTGGAGGTGTTGCCCCAGCCGATCTGCTGTGTGCACACACCGTACACATTGCTATACGTTCTCTGTGTACAGGAGCCACAGCCACTATGATTCTTCGTCTTGCACTGACTGTGCTTGCAGTTGTTGCAGACAGCGGTTGCCTGGCTCCCTTCATCAGCAAAATGGCTTCAGTACATCATGAAGAAAGCATAAGTCAGCAAGAATAATCAAAGAGAAAGGAGGAAGGGTTAACGACTGCCTCTTTGGAGCCCTGCCTCATTTTCCACAGCAGCAGAAGGCTGAATTTTGTTTTGAGTCTTTCCATCCTAATTGTGGATCGTGGCTGCAGCTGCACCCTGTGAAGCACCTCATTTGAGCGATGGACCCTCTGTTGGTACCGTATGCGTGGTTTTCTAGACCCGATAGGATTTTGGCTAGTAAAGGATTTTACATGAGAAATACCAGAATGGTGTGCACACCACACATAACGCTGCTGCCTCCTTCGAGAGCACGCATAGAATCAGCCTCGAGGAGAAAAAACAACGCAGAAGGACCTTTGCCTCGCCTGTACCACCCAAGGAGACCTTCCGCTGTGCTCTTTGCAACCGGTCTTGCCTATCCCGCATTGGCCTTTTCAGCCATCAGCGCGCTGGCAGTAAGCGTGGGGAAAGCCCTGCCCAAACCTTCGTCCGCGAAGCCGAGCCACAAAAATGAAATATTGTACCTACCTCAGCATAAATTACTCTCCTCCACATATAAATCTACATCTGCCTCTTCCTATGCTGTCACTGATGTTCCTGATGTTCCCTGTTTTTCACATGTTTATGTGTAAGAACACAGCTGAGGAGCTTTCGTGGGCTGAGGCATTGTGTGCCTGTCAGGTTGTGGCAGTCCCAGGAGAGCCAGCTGAGAGCAGCCCAGGCATGTGTGTGGTTGGTCTTCAGCTGGGCCTTGGGGAGCAGGACAGGCAGCCTCGCTTGCATGATGGAGAGGCTTGCACTGCTTCAGGTGGTGGCGCAGGCTGGCTGGAGCCCACAGAACTGTCCTAGCACAACTCCTCCCAGAGGCATCGCTTCTCCCAGCGTGGTCTGGAAACACAAGCTCCTCCTGCAACCTTCCTAGTCGGTTTGCCTGACCTCAGGCAACTCCTCATGTGTGAAAGGGAGGAAGAGTGGTCAGGTACATACTGCATGATGTCGCCCCCATCCATGACGCTGCACCTTGGTGTAATGCCATAGAGTACCTACATACTTGCCTCCTCAGAGCATCCTTTTGAGCTCGCAGCCTGGCAGAGGCTTTATCAGCGTGTTGCAGACGAGCAAGCAGACAGATGCAGTCGCTGAGGACAGGAACTGGAATACCTGGAGCCGGAAGGGTTTTGAGCTCAGCCAGACGTTTTTGTGAAGCAGTTTTTCAGCCTTGCACTTTGT
>NW_010397059.1:0-11748 GCF_000710305.1 Buceros rhinoceros silvestris | reverse complement strand
TTTGTCACTTGAATGTAATGGGAGTCTCGTCCTGCTGACGGTCTGTGGAGAACACATTCGCTCCGAGTAGCGCTGGAGGGATTGCGAAAATCACAGTTGCCACCTTGTATGTATCAACACCCCTCTGCAGAGACATGCAGGGTCAAGATGGCACCGTCCTATTCAACATCCCAGAATTTCCCCTGTTGTGTAGAGCTGTGCTCCAGGGACCTCTTCCTGATGCCTTGGATGCACGGACGTGCCCTGCAGACAGGACCGAGGCAGCAAAACCCGAGCTTGCTGCTCATTAATCATCTTTATCATCACATGTCTGAATAGCAATAAAATCCCAATGCTGTCTACAGGACTGTGTGTCGAAAGGAGGCTATATGAAGAAAGAAAACATACAGGATGTGTTTTAATTCCAGTCATCTTAAAAGCCAAATAATTAAGGGGCTGAAGATTGCTTTTATGATACTTAGAAAAGGGAAGAGGAGGATACTTAACATTTATAATGTGCCAAAAAGAAAGGAAAACTAGCTATAAGTTTGCTTAGGAATAGTTTTCACAAACCTTTTCTGTCATCTTACAGTCTTCCTTGTTATCCGTCAGGAAAAACAAATCACAGCTATGTACATAGCTTGGATTTTATTTAGTTTCTCTCTTTTCCAGCATTACTATAGTGCTGGCTGCTCTTAGGAAAGTTAGGAAATGAGCTAGCTTCAGTATTAATGCAGTGAGTTCCATTTGCAAAGGCAGGCAAGAACTTCACACGGTGTTCTGAAATACCGGAACTCAATCCACAGGCTTTGCCAAAGCTCTATTTTTATTTTGTCTTCATCTGATGTTATCAAGGTTGCTCATGTTCCAAAAATGGATGAGTCTTAGCAGTAGTTAGCAGTTGGTAATAGGAGTCAGGAAGACCGAGGCTTTTAACACATTCAGAATGTTTAATTTCCCCTCCATCTGATGATAATAATTTAACATGTTAAAAAAAAAAAAACCCAACCCACAAAATTATGTGGATTTTAAAAAGCCTCCCACGCACCTTATGGAATTAAAATACTGCGTGGGCCTGGAACCACGAGTACGTTCGCTAAGTATGATCTCCAGAAGCATGTTGTATTTGAGAAAAAAATTAAATGAAAAATTAACCGTAGTTGTTTTATCCAAACACTCTGCTTTGCTAACATTTTGCTTGTGCCCGTTAGGTAATCATGCCACTTATGTTTAACTAAAAATCTGCCTTAGGGTGATATCTGTAAAATTGCAATATTTGCCTATTCATTTGGGGACTTTCTATTATGGGAGCATAGCATTATGGTAAGTCTTGAAGTATGTCCAAGGAAAGGTCAGGCTTTCCTGAAACTTTCTTAGCGGAGGCTTTTTCACGCCAAAACGTAGTTAACAGCATAGTCTGCCGTGTATCTTTGTAAGGTCGGCTGATTCTGGTTGTGGCGTGAAGAGCTGGTTGAGAGTCTGGCTTCTCAAGCAGTTTGGCACCCAGCCAGGATCTATAGTACGCTTTGCAGAGTCACACAACAGGCTGACGCAGAAGACGTGCTGGAGATAAGCGTGGGGAATCCTATCTGCTTCATCAGCCAGTAGAGGTGGAGAGCAAAAGAGAAAAACACAACCAAAGCCTTCTCTGAGACATTTTTAGGAAGCGATGTGATGAATCTATACTATAAATGCTTTTTGTGATTTTTTTTTTTTGAAGCATGGTAGGTGGCACTCAGGAATTGATTAGAAACAAGACAGGATAGGCACAGTCTTAGCGTGGTCAGAAATGTGTTTTATTAATAATTAGCCTTTTTAAATTTATCACACAAGATTCTAAGATGACTACAGAAAACTCTTTCTTTTAATGGTACTAGTAGTGTTGTAAAATGAGAACAACGCATGTTGCAGTGTAGTATTGTTACAGTAGTAAATAATCCTCGGTCACAATTATTTTAGATTTTAATCTCAGAACTGAAACACTAGGAGATGACACCGCAAAATCTGCAGAGCAGAGAAAATGATGAAGCTGAGGGAGGGAGCCCTCATTCCCTTGAGCCACTCATCTTAAAATGCTGCCCATTGCACAGCGGAGGAAGCACTCGCAAATTCAGAGCACTGCTTGTCTCCGCTATTCCCAGAGGTCATACACGGATACCGAACATGCCTGCATTGTTTGTAAACGCTTTCTGTACTGTCCTTGCAGTAAATATATCACAATATGGAAAGGACAAAATTCCTGGTAAAATTTACTTTATTTTCTTGTTGAAAAGGGCAACATTGCTCACAGCAAATTCTTTGGAAATCTGAGTCGATTTGAAAATAACCTGGTAGTTGGTAGAGCTTAGAAATGTAATAAAATGTGGAGGATTTTAAAAATCTGATTTAGGATACAGGAGTCAGTGAGGAGATGCAGAATGACACCAAAAAGGTGCCCGTACAAAATACAGGTACATCCAAACCAGGTATTTTATATGGTGATGGTGGCTTGTAGTATAGAAGCTTTATGATACAGTTAGGCTACAGATAAGAATTAAATTACAAAGAAATTTATCAATGATGCTTTTGTACTACAGATACTTTGACAGGGTTCATTCATAAATCTTGTATACCAAGAGCGTCTTACGAGATAGCATTACAGAAGCACTAAAGAGATACAGTAACTGTGAGCAGATTTTGCCAAATAGCATTTTCTGAAGAAGACAGTCATGCACAGCAAACCAGGAATACGCTATTTTTAAATGGGTTTGTATATAGAAAGCACCTTCAGGAAGAAGAGATGGGATTTTATCTTCCTTAGCTATACGCCCATTAAGATATTTTTATCGTGTACTGCAATCTAATGTTAGCTCACGTAAGAGGGGGTTTGCACGTTCCCTTCTCATTTCTGTTAGGAAATTAAATCCCGATAAGGTTCTATATGGTGTCTCTTATCGCTCTGAAGAGTAGCAATTTAAAGGCCAGAAACACATACGGTTTCTCATCTTTATGATCCAATTTTGACCACTGGAGTCAGTTTCCTGCTGCTGTTTTCATGAGGTCAGAAAATTCTTTGTGCAAAACCCACTTAGTTCACTGCTAACCTTCAGTTTGAGGGATGTTCTGTTAAACCCAAAGCATACAGTTGCAATGCTGAGCAAAAATTGGCTTCCTGCTAATAAATTACTTAAAATAGTGTTTGGTTTTCTCTCAGCTTTCTCATTAGTTTCTCATAGCAAGGGTGAGTAAACTGCAGATGAGAAATTATAAGAAAACATTCTGCAAGAGGAAGCATCAGTTACAGTCAGAGAATTGACTGTACTGAAAATTGAGATGGCATGGGCTTGCCAGCCCTGGAGAGGGGCGAGCACAAGGGCTGGCTGGAGTATCAGCGTCAGCCCTTACCGGAGACCCTCCACAAATACGAAGCAGGAAAGATGGAGAATATCAAGAATCAGTGATGTAGAGGTAGACACCCACCCCGTGTGTTTATATTCCATCTCATTTTGTAGTGGTATTCCCTGAACGTCCTTTTTATTCTTGAAGTCTCTCAATGAGACAATTTTGTTCCAACTCTTGCTTTTCAACCTTTATGATGGTGTTAGGAAACTAATCTGTGTTTTGCTTTCTGAAAGTCACATGGGGGACATAATGGAGGTGAATATCCAGCCAAAAAAACTTAAATTGCAGTCTTTAAGAGCTGATCCTTAAATATAATCTGACTCCAAACAGATTACACTTTTGGTCATTTGGATATAAATACACTTTTATAAGAGAATTTTCTGCTCTGGAAAGCAAGGAGAGGGAATTTAGAGAAAATACACAGAAATTACTAGGAAGCTCAAAGAATCAATTTATGATCAAGAATTGAAGTAACGACAATAAATCTTGAGCAGCAGAAGCAACAGGGGTGCAGGGACTTCAGTGTCTTGCAGTAATGCAGGAGAATTTGTAAAGAGCAAGAGAAAAGCTTGAAGATTGTGTGATGTCAGTGTTAGGTCACGTAATCGATGGAGATTTCAAGCTGACAAAAGTGTAGCAGTGAAGACAGTTGAAAGTGGCAGGTTCAGAAAAACGTCAGAGGTGACAGAGTATCGTGGAAGTGGCCAACTCTACCAGGCGCAGCCTTTATAAATTCAAGGTACAAATCTGCTGCTAAAGAAATAGGGTTGGGGTCGCATTGTCAGAGTTGTCGTTGTTGTTGTTTTTCTTGTTTTCAAACAAAGTCCAGATCAGCAGGTTTAGACATGCCTTAGTTTCTTCCAGAGCTGTGAGAAATGGAGTGCAGATTTTTTTTAATTCTGAATGTTTTAATGTTTTTGTTTTACAATAAATGCGTTTTCCTGTAAAAAGTACGCAGCATGCCAGTTCCCAGGGAATATTTTTTACTTTTGTTTTGACTTTTAAAACATTTTAGGCTTTTCATCTTACTGCTTGCATTTCAAATGCATTAGGGTCATGGGTTCTAATGGGAAGACCAGTGTAAAGGGTCATTTAATGTTCGAGGGAAATTTAGTGTATTTAGGAGGTGTCAGTGTTGTAATTCTGTAAAAGTAAATAAGTATTATTTTGAGTGTTTGTAGATATAGATAATAGATACCCTGTGTTAAATTCAGGATTGTTTGGGGAAAGCATAATACTCAGTTATGGCAGTATGTGAGATGACACTGGAGCGTACATAGCAATAGCGAAAGCAGAAAATTAAGCTCCGAACTCTCTCTCTGTGTATATGTGCATACACTGCGTCACGGTTATTCAGAGCAGTGCAAGGTGATCTTTTAAAACTGAGGAGGCTTGTTTTTGGTGGCCCCATCCATGTACTTACCACTGGGGACTGTTTGTCTAAAGGGTCATGTGAACATAGCTGAAGAGCCCCAAAATCTTGAAATTACCTAACCCTTTTTCCACTCAGGTAGTAAATAAGTGAGGTCAGAATGCTTATTATTTTAATTAATGTGTAGTCATTAACAATATTGCATCGTCCGACCTCGGAGAGAAGCGCTGTTGATTTATGGTTCAGCAATACAGCAGCACTATAACTCCAAGGCAGCTCAAAAATGGGATGGAAAAACAACTGCTCGTGCTGCTGTCTGGGCACGGATTTTCAGCTTACCCATGGCGGTTGTCTCGATATTGCTATTAATAGTATTCTGCCTTATCTTCTCATTACACGGGTTTTACAGATACCCAAGAAAATGTACATTTAGATAAAAATGAGCATGATTTATATAGCTTGAGCTAATGAGTAAGTTTTTACTTAATTAAATGAATTATGTAGACGTTTTTTAATTGTCAAAATGCCAAACCCGATATGCTGGCCTTTGGAAAGCCTGTCTATATTTAGAACAATAGTGACTTTGTTTCTCACAACACAATTTTTTCAGGCTAGTAATCTATAACGTGCTCAAGGCTGTTCTTATTTGGCTATTGTTAATTAAGCATGTAAGTTATTAATATTTTGAAGGTTGGATTAAATTCTTTTGGTAATATTTTAACATGCCTATCTAATTATATTATTTTACTACATCAGACAGATTGGCAAGTCATTAGTTATTAAAGAAAAAAATAAACTGTTCTAATGAGTAAAGAGGGCCTTTGGCATTGTGAGTTGACAGTGTTAAGCACCACTCAGGAGGACCATAAGTAGTACTTCAAGACGATTACCGTACCGCACCGCACCATCTACCTGTATTTAAATCGTAAGTCATAAAAATCATGGGGTTTTTGAATTAGTATCAAACTGTATCATGCAGCTTATACGTATTCCTGCAAGGAGTTCTACCGCCATTTTAAGCTGTACCGTAAAAAGGGTAAATTAACCATAAGAGTCTATTTAGATAAAATTGGGAGGTGAAACATCCGGGCAGAACAGTACAGCAGCGTAGGCACGAGGCCCTGACAGCCAGTGCCTCTTGCTTCCTTTTCCCAAGCAAGCTGCGCAGTGCTATTGACACACGAGGTGGAGCTAGGACTGCCTCAGCTATCATCACCGGAAGCTTAACACAAGCCTTAGATTGTACGCGTATATCACTACTACACGCATCTCATATAAGCAAGCGGTGGTGTAAAGCAGCACGGTCTAAATTGTACATGGCAATGCATCATTTTATACAGTATTAGTAATACCCGTCCCCAGCAGGTACTTAATATTCTGCTGTGTTTTGGTATTGTTAGAACAAGCACCCTGTGAAAGTGAACGAATTAATGCCTGATGTGATTTATGGTCTTAAATGGGGAGGTTGTAACCATAAAAATTGTAAAGGGGGTTGATTTTTCAGATGGTGACAAACATTCCCATTCTAAAAATTGGATCTCACTGAAATGTGTAATATTAGGAAAGTAAACACATCATTTTTCATTTCGTTACCACTCTTTTCTGTGGCTATTACAGATCACATGAAGAAGGAAGCCATAATAGTGTGTCATGTATTGAACTCAATGAAATGTATTACAATATTAATCACTGGAGTTTTTTTCCCCAGTGGGTCTCTAATGTATATTGGCTCATTTAGGAATAATATGATGCTGCTTTCTGACCTGTCATCAGTGTCACCCCAGCTTTGTTCAGCTTTTACATTGAGAATTGTGTTGTTGAACTGAATGCAGAGAAGCAAATGGTGTTCAAAGTAATTTTAGGGTTTAGTGCATTAGCCCTTCCCAAAATGCTTTACATTTTTTCTTGCATCCTTTAAAAGATACTAGAAACTATTTTATTCATCCTTTCATTACTGTGGCATATGGACTAATGAATATATAAATTTCCAGTGTTGCGTATGTACCCGTAGGTAAGTATACGTGTTCACGCACACACAAATATGTGTATATAGACAGACAGACGCACAGACCAGATGATTACATGAATACTGGTTGTGATGCGAATTCTTCTATTACCAGTTCTGAACTTCTTGATCTCATTACCACCACCCAGTGGAAAAGCTTGGAGCTAATGCCGAGACCTGAGGTGAACCTCAGGACTTCTTCCTATGGAGACCCCTACTGCCTCAGTAAATGCTCCCAAGCTCGCTGTAGGTGAGGTTTCCTGTTGACTAGGGAAGACTTTGATCGGTTTGTTAGACTCCAGATCTTTTAACTCTGCAAAAAGTGGTGTAGATGTTGGCAAGGAAAATACTCTGCTTCTGATAAATGGCTACAACTCATCTGCTATCCTAGATCTTAAAAGGTGCCATTTTCCTATTTATTCACTAACTTGCTTTTGTTTACCAAGTTTTCTCTAGATGTCTTGTTTATTTGCGTTAAAAGCCTTTCATTTCTTAAGTGTCCTTGAAGCGTTGTGTTCTTTAACAAAGCAAGTTTTAGCTGCTTAAAACTAAGTGAAAATTCTAAATGGTAAAAATGAGAACTTGGTGCTCATTATGTAGTCAGCTGCTTTTCCGGGAAAGCACAAGACCCAGAGGGGTTGCTTGAAACCTCTTTGGATGTTGCCTATGGAGGTAACGTCTCGTTGGCTTTAGCACTGTGCTAGCTACGTAACCTGCCCGATGGATTGCGGGGAGTTTGGGCGCGTGACTCTTTGGAAGTGCCCTCTTTTTGTGGACTTGCTGCATTTCTTTTGCTTGTGTTGAAGTATGGAGGGGTGCGATATTTTACAGAGTTTTTCTATGCTGTTCCTGAACGATTGTTTTTTACACTGTTGTGCTAGATTGTTATAGAAGTGAAGCCGAAGAGGATTTTATGTAGCAGCCAGTTGTGAAAAACGGAGGTATTGCCATGGGTGAGATCATGTGACTCAATTTTTGTCATATGATGTTCCATAACTTGATTTCATTTGTTCTGTTTGGGTTGAGTGGATGTTGGGAAACACTAATGCCATCACAGATTGTTCTTGGGATTCATTTAGCAGTTGCTGGCTCCATTTGCTTTTCACATAGAGCCACTCTTTGAGTGTGTGTGACGGAGGATTTGCTGGTAAGACAGTGTTCAGCGTAGCAGAGTGGATTTGCATAGTCCGTGTTTGAAACAGGCAACAGTTGCTTTAGCAGAGGTTTCTTTTACCTGGGCTGGACCATCAGGCGTTTTCCTGCCCTTGCAAAAGCATCCTGCTATTTAATGCTTTTGTGGTACGTCAGGTACTTGTCGATGTCACCTCATATTCAGAGTGTCATTTGCAACTTCTTTCTTCTTTTTTCTTTTTTTTTTAATGTTACGGTGGGATTGGGGAAGAAAAAAAGATACATGCATGAGCTCTGGGGGAAAATCTGCAGCATAAACTTCAAGAAAGGAAGATACCGAGAGCGGTGTATTTGATTCAGTAACAGAAAGGTTGTGGTTTGTTGTTTTTTGGGTTTTTTTCCCCAATAGTATCCTAGAGCAGCCAGTGGTAGCGTTGGTAATTTGGAAGAGAAGGGGTAGAAAAGTGTTTGCATCTCTTCCCCACATGAATTTGATTGGGGCTGGGTATAGACGCTGTGTGGATATGTGAAAAGAGAGAGGGGGTAACTCCTGCCAGACTGCTTCTTCCTGCAGCAGTAAGAGCTGTAAGAGCCATGGTATACAATTACACGCTTTGGAGGGCTGAAGAAGCAAAGCAAAGGAAAAAAAATACCGTGTGTTTTAATAAATCTTTGTTGCTACTTTGGGGATCAAGCCTTTGGGGATCATTTAAGCCTTTGCAGTTGCCCTCCTCTTGTCGCTTTTTGAGGGCTGCAGCCTGTGATTTGACTGCGTGCCACGGGGCTTTAAGACGCTACTGCCTTTCCTTTCGTGAAACTAGCGCTCTGCTTAGCTCCTGTGTTGAAATAGGGAACCCACTCTGACACTCTTCACATATGGTGAAGGATGAGCTGAGGAACTAGGCTACCAGAGTGTCCCAGTTTCCTTTCTGCTAGCTGCACCACCCCCGTAGCTGGTGAATGAATGGATGCAGTTGTAATACAATGTACACGGTGTGTGACACCATCCTGGCCCCTAAAAGGTACATGGGATACTCCAATTTTTCCTTCCGCTTAATGCCAGGATGACAGACATGTGAAACGGGGATAAGCATCCAAGGCTAACTGAAAATTAAATTAAAAAAAGAGCAATAAAGGGAGACTGAAAGTGCAGGGGTTGGTACAAAGGGTAAAAAGGTATGTCTGAGGCAGCAGATTACTTACAGGGAGATATTCTTAGGATAAACTGGATTTTATTGAATTCAGTAAGAATTGCTTTGGGAGCTGAGCTGAGTTTCTTGTGACTTACCACACAGATATTTCTTTCTATCCTTGATGGATATGTTTCAGCAGTGAGTGAATGATTTCTTAGGATACGTTCACTTGGTAGCACGTACTCTGTGCCATGCTTCAAAGACTGTTAACCAAAAGGGGATTGTTTATACCCTTGAGTATTTTTTTTATTTATGCCAGCACTGTTTCTTGAATGACGAATATTATTAAATATTAAAATGTAGAATACCAAGGTTTGTCTCAGGCAGAAAACCAGAACAGTGTATGCAAATTAGTGTGATTTGTTCACTAGCTTCTAGTTCACAACTTTTCCAGAAAGTCTCTCAAATCTGCAACCTGTTTCTTCTGTTGATATTTGCAGTTTTATGCAGGGGCAACTCCTTGAAGGTGTTTTTTCAATGACCAGGAAGAATACAAGAATGAGTACATCAGCAGCACTGGTCACTGTTATACGGCAGATATTTAAATAAGTAGCAGTATATGTAGCTCAGACCCCAAGTATAGGGGAACAGGGCAGAGACATAGGTAAGACTGACGGCATACAGGAGCCAGGGGTTAGGGACTGATGAAATCAGCAATTTATTAAGATTAGGAAGAAAAAAAACTTGGGAAGGAAGCAGCTTCTTGAACTTGTGTGAACACAGAATGAGGCAGGCAAAGTACAGGGAAGGTTAAAGACTACAAGGAAAACTAGAGATAGCAAAGTATCAGAGAAGCAGCCAAAAAAGGCCAACCAGAATGAGGAGAGAATCTGTATTTTGCTTATTAGGTGCTATTTAGTACAACTTGTCATTTCTTTAGAGAGTGTTTGAGGCAGGCAAAGTACAGGGAAGGTTAAAGACTACAAGGAAAACTAGAGATAGCAAAGTATCAGAGAAGCAGCCAAAAAAGCGGGGTGGGGAGAAAGGCCAACCAGAATGAGGAGAAAATCTGTATTTTGCTTATTAGGTGCTATTTAGTACAACTTGTCATTTCTTTAGAGAGTGTTTTGGAAGACTCAAGGGGTCTTTAGTTGGGTGTTTTTTTTTTTCCCTGCTTTAACAGAGGAGGAGGACAACAATCTTCATTAGCAGAAGCTGTAGCAGCTTTTTTAGTTCAAAAACTTTTGGGCACTCGCTTGTTACAAAGCACGTTGATCCTTTCAGGCTGCAGCTATGGGAGTAGATTATTTCTTTGTTGCTACAATAAGGTGTTTCCTATGTTCTTGTATTCTGAGAAGAGCATGCCATCAGTGTCTGCTCACCTCTGCAAGGCCAGAGAGCCTGGAAGGGCCCATGTATGGTTGTAGTAGGTGTAAACGTGTCAGCAATGAGTAATGAAATGGTCAGCGCAAGGATTTCGGAGAAAAATATTCCAGTTCTTTGAAGTGGTGGATGTGTGGAGTGGACTGTCCGTGAAGAGTTCCACTCCCAGGCAGAAGGGTCCTGACATATCAGTAATGTTATATTTAGAAGGTGGAAAAAAATGTCGTTCCTGTCCAAATGTTGTTCCAGTCCAGTCCCACTTCTGGAATTTTTGTAAGAGAACCACACCTGTGATCTTGTCTGAAATGGGAACCAGGCCTTACATGTGCTGTATGTTAAATCTAGCAAATACTTATAATATTGACTTCATTTTTACACTGTAATAAACTTGCTGGTTATTTCTGGATGTAGACGCATGTCCTCAAAAGCAGAAAAATAGCGTTATTACATGTGTGCACATCTTCACCCTCTTTTTTGACTGAAAGAAGCAGCAAATTCTGATCTCTCACCTGTGTCTCAGCTGTCAAAACTTTGCACTCTGCCATTTCTGTGATTCCTTCCTAAGTACTGAAGATGCTGAAGGATGAGGGGATGAGTGGCAGCTGTCAAAACTTACTATTCACTGTGTATGAAGGGAACTAACGAGAGAAAATCCTTATTGGAGGAAGGCATCTCTCCTTTGTCAAGGATACAAACTGCAAAGACAGGAATTTTTCCCAGGAAAGTGTTTGCCCCCCCGCCCCCAGTTTTCTGTAAGCAGCTCTTTTATTTTGGAGGACAGGATGATAGAATGGTGGTATTATGATAGAATGGCTGGTGTGTTGCCAGCAGTAAATGCTGACTAAGAGACATTTTCAGATGTTACATCATGGTTCTGGGCTTATTTTCTAAAGGTGTTCCCTCTTTTGGCACTGCGATTGCACCTCATAAATTTCAATTTTTTTTGCAATCCAGAATAAAAGTGAAGCAGGCTGGCAGATGAGCCAGCTATAAGAGTGTTTAAAGTCTTACGTGATAAAGCTGCAAATTGTAGATCTCTTGGGGTGGGAGGGGGCTGGAAAAGGACTTTTAGCATCTTTATTAAACACATGTCTTACACTGTGACAAATTCGGATTCTAGCAGCGAGCTCTGATTTGTGTGCTGTGAAAAGAAAGAAACAGTGCTGGTGCTGGTGAAGGAGTGCCGTGTATATTCTTACAGTCACTTCACGCTGATGCACCTAATGGTTTTTAATCCGTAGTTTTCCAGGGGCTTTGTAAAACGGAGCGAGTACATTATAGGCACGTTAAGGCTGAGGGTGAGGATCGCAGAGGCAGCGCCGGAGTCTGCATCCAGCCGTGGTGGTTCTCCCTTGCCTGCAACC
>NW_010397058.1:646-1626 GCF_000710305.1 Buceros rhinoceros silvestris | reverse complement strand
GCCCTTCACTGCCAGAGCTCCATAGACCCCCAAAACTTGGGATACAGCCGCTGGGTGTTGCTGTGCGTGGGGCTGCAGCACACAGGGCGATGGGGTGAGGGGACTGTGAATGCCCAAACGGGGCTGGGCTCGGAGAGGGGACAAGGCAGTGGGTCTAGCCCACAACTAGAAGTCGCCCCCGTGAAGATGTGAAGAGAAGTAGCAGTTCGGAGAGAGGAAGTCCCAGCGACGAGTGCTCAGGCCGGTGATCCCAGTGGTCCTGGGAGACCAAGTCAGTCTGCGGTTTTTTCTCGATGCCAGGTCCCGCGCCAAGCCCGGTGCCACTTCTTGTGCCGGGTCCCGCGCCAAGTCCTGTACTGTTCCCTGTGCCAGGTCCTCTGCCTAGTTCCCCGCCAAGTCATGCGCAGAGTTTCACGTCCCCTCCCACGCGACATCCTGTGCGAGATGTCCCAAGACTGCCTAGAATGGGTGCCACAGAGCATAGGTCCTCGGAGGATGAGGATGAGCCTGAACCCTATTCTAGGAGGGACTTGAGAAATGTTAGACAGGAGTTTAGCAGGCGTCCTGATGAGTCGATTCTGAAGTGGTTGCTTCGTTGTTGGGACCAGGGAGGTGATAGCATCAACTTAACTGGTGGTGAGGCTAGGCAGTTAGGAAATATGGCCCTGGAAGGAGGCATAAATAATCAGATAGGGGAACCTGAGGGAAGACTCAGCATTTATAGGCGATCTCTGGCAGCGGTATGCGACAGATATCCCCATAGAGACGACCTCATACCCTGTGCCCCTCTGTGGGACACTCTAAGTAAAGGCACTGAATACCTGAGAGAGCTGGCTATAAGAGAGGTTCTCTATGAAGACCGACATATTTGAATTTTTAATCCTGAGCTGGTGGCTGCTACCCCGGCTTTGCTTAAAAAGTTTATTCGGAGCGCGCCAAAAGATTGCTCCCACACATTGTCTACCATGCTGTGGGGTCAG
>NW_010397058.1:0-277 GCF_000710305.1 Buceros rhinoceros silvestris | reverse complement strand
GCCACAAGGTGATTGCCTTTGCTGCTGCCGGAGATGGGAGCAACAACAACCCTCAGCACGTGAGTTATGCCGTAAATGATGCAACAGTGATGGCTGTGGCCAGAGACAAATCGCTCCAGTCTCTGATGGGCAACATATCAGATCACGAAGTGTCCCTCCCGGTGGAAGTAGATCACGCCATGCAGATCCTTCCCCTGACCATGGAGTCCACCTACAGGGCTAGGGGGGCCCTGCCTCTAGCCAGGTGGAGGAGAGGGATAACCGTGTGTTTTGGCTT